>NC_041390.1:226738668-226785927 GCF_002162155.2 Triticum dicoccoides
CCCCCCCCCTTTAGTACCGGTTCGGCACGAACCGGCGCTAAAGTTGCACCACGTGTTACCAACCGGTACTAAAGGTTTTTTTTGAAAATTTTGGAAAACAATTTGATTTTTTTGATTTTTAATTTTTCTGAATTATTTGATGATTTAGTCTCTAATCACCTCTCTTAACTGCTCAAGTGTGGATCACTCATTCCAAATCGCCTGACTTCCCGGCTGGTCACCCATCCTCTCACTCCCCCAGCCTGAGCACGCTTAACTTTGGAGTTCTATTCCCCCTACATTCCAAGTCTACACTTGTTGTTTTCCTGACAAATGTAAGCTGTCAATCCTATTAACCCTCAGCAGTTTAGCTTGAGCATTAGGTCACACGTTTCACCGTTTGAGTTTGAAACTATTATTCTAAAAAATATTAATTATTTAGTAACACTAATATTTCTTGAATAAGTTTGACCATAGTTTGACCATAGTTTGACCACAGTTTGACCATAGTTTGACCAGATTTGACCAAAATTTAAAAAAATGAAATAATTATTTAGTAACATAATATTCTTGAATAATTATGTAGTAACATTAATAGTTCTTGAATAATTAGTTTGACCAGATTTAACCAATTGTTTTAAAAAAACTGAAATTTGACCATATCTTTTTTTCGTTTTGGAATTTGAGGATTCTAAAAAATTGCAAACAGGCCATAGTGCAAAAGTTATATTATACGTTTTTTCCGACATCGTATGCAAAATTTATAGCCATTTTACATTTTCCCTACACTTTTGCAAAACATGTCCAAATTTAAGTTTTCAAATTTTCCTAACTAGTAGATGTAGTAATATAACTACCTCTCGAAGGATTTTATTTTTTGAAGTTTTTATCATTTTCTTTTGATTTTTTCAGAACTGAAATGGCGACACATGGGGGGGTAGAGTTTAAAAATTGGCCTATAGTGTCGGTTTGTGTCACAAACCGGTACTATAGGTCAGACCCCTTTAGTACCGGTTCGTGGCACAAACCGGTACTAAAGGTTAGCCCTTTAGTACCGGTTTGTGACACCAACTGGTACTAAAGGTGATCGTGGGGCCCCGACCAGACGCCAGCCTGCCATCACCCCTTTAGTACCGGTTCGTGGCACGAACCGGTACTAAAAGGTTCAACACGAACCGGCATTAATGCATAGCCGTTCGAACCGGCACTAATGGTACCATTAGTACCGGGCTAAAATCAAACCGGCACTAATGTGTCTCACATTAGGTCCTTTTTCTACTAGTGTTATGTCTCCTTTGTTGGTGAAGAAGGTGGAGTTGTTGGTGATGGATAGTCGCACATCGAGCGTAGGAGGTCTTCTAACTTGCGGATAATGCCTTTGAGTGCGATGATATGCTCCTTCAACAAAATATTTTCACGTGTGAGATACTTATTTTGTATACGAGCTAACTCGATCATCTTGAAAGCTTTGATCTCAGTTGGGGTAAGAAGGTTTTGATCAAGTTGAAGGATGTCTTCTATCGCCGGAACTTGGTCCTCCGTGGTCTTCTTGATCCCTTCATACTTGTTGATCTCCATGGGTTCTTCTCTCTTCAGCTCTATCTTCATTAGCCAAGCATCGTTGCCCTCATGGTTGGAGGAGGAGGGAGACGACATAATGCCTCGCCTTGATAACCCTGATAGAAAACAGCTCAAAACAAAGACAAGAGATATTTGCGTGATACGGGGGTTAAAACCTTCGGGAGAATATATAATGAATTTTTACTGACCAAAATACGTGTCGTGTACGAAAACATAGTCCGGAGAGCACACGAGGTGCCCACGAGGTAGGGGGCACGTCCAGGGGGGTGGGACGCGCCCTCCACCCTCGTGGAGGCCTCGTGTCCTTCCCGGACTGCTTCTTATTTTTCTATTTTTCTAAATATTCCAAAACGGAAGGAAATTGCCATTAGAACAGTTTTGGAGTCATTTTACTTACCGTACCACATACCTATTCGTTTTTGGAGTCTGAAACGTTCCGGAAAGTGTCCCTTATGTATTCCTCCGGGGTTACAGTTTCAATAACATTGGTTTCAAAATTTATAGGATTACCTAAGATATAATGTTTGATTCTTTGACCGTTCACCACCTTCGTATTTGTGCCTTCGAAGTTGTTGATTTTTATGGCACCAGAACGATAAACCTCCTCGATAATGTAAGGACCTTCCCATTTAGAGAGAAGTTTTCCTGCAAAAAATCTTAAACGGGAGTTGTATAGCAATACATAATCACCTATATTAAACTCACGCTTTTGTATCCTTTTGTCATGCCATCTTTTAACTTTTTCTTTAAATAATTTGGCATTCTCATAGGCTTGGGTTCTCCATTCATCAAGTGAGCTAATTTCAAATAGCCTCTTCTCACCGGCAAGTTTGAAATCATAATTGAGTTCTTTAATAGCCCAATAAGCCTTATGTTCTAGTTCGAGAGGTAAGTGACATGCATTTCCATAAACCATTTTATACGGAGACATACCCATAGGATTTTTATATGCAGTTCTATAGGCCCATAATGCATCATCAAGTTTCTTGGACCAATTCTTTCTAGATCTATTAACAGTCTTTTGCAAAATTAATTTGAGTTCTCTATTACTCAATTCTACTTGACCACTAGACTGCGGGTGATAAGGAGATGCAATTCTATGATTAACATCATATTTAGCAAGCATTTTACGAAAAGCACCTGTCATTAAATATCTAGGACTCCAAACCTTGGAAAAATAACTTCTTTAAGCATCTTAATAGAGGTGTTATGATCAGCACTACTAGTTGGAATAGCTTCAACCCACTTAGTAACGTAATCAATAGCAACTAAAATATGTGTATATCCATTAGAGGAAGGAAAAGGTCCCATATAATCAAAGCCCCAAACATCAAATGGTTCAATAACAAGTGAATAATTCATAGGCATTTCTTGACGTCTACTAATATTATCAATTCTTTGACATTCATCACAAGACAAGACAAACTTACGGGCATCCTTGAAGAGAGTAGGCCAATAAAAACCAGATTGTAATACCTTATGTGCAGTTCTATCTCCAGCGTGGTGTCCTCCATAAGCCTCGGAGTGACACTTGCGTAGGATATGTTCCTGTTCATGCTCAGGTACATAACGTCTAATAATACCATCCACTCCTTCTTTATAAAGGTGTGGGTCATCCCAAAAGTAATGTCACAAATCATAGAAGAACTTTTTCTTTTGCTGGTATGTGAAACTAGGTGGTATAAATTTAGCAGCAATGTAATTAGCATAATCAGCATACCATGGAGCAGTATGAGAAGCATTTATGCCATTTAATTGTTCATCAAGAAAGCTATCATCAATAGGTAGTGGGTCATCAAGAACATTTTCTAACCTAGACAAGTTGTCTGCAATGGGGTTCTCAACTCCCTTTCTATCAATGATATGCAAATCAGATTCTTGTAGCAAGAGAACCCATCTAATAAGTCTAGGTTTAGCATCTTTCTTTTCCATAAGATATTTAATAGCAGCATGATCAGTGTGAATAGTTACTTTAGAATCAACAATATAAGGTCTAAACTTATCATAAGCAAATACACCTGCTAGGAATTCCTTTTTAGTAGTAGCATAATTTCTCTGGGCATTGTCTAGAGTTTTACTAGCATATTGAATAACATTTAATTTCTTATCAACTCTTTGCTCTAGAACAGCACCTATAGCATAATCACTAGCATCACACATAATTTCAAAGGGTAAATTCCAATCAGGTGGCTAAACAATCGGTGCAGAGATCAATGCTTTCTTAAGTATTTCAAATGCTTCTACGCAATCATCATCAAAAACAAATGGTATATTTTTTCGTAATAAATTAGTTAGAGGCCGAGAAATTTTTGAGAAGTCCTTAATGAACCTCCTATAAAAACCGGCATGACCAAGGAAACTTCTTATACCTTGGATGTCCTTGGGACATGGCATCTTTTCAATAGCATCAACTTTAGCTTTATCAACTTCAATACCTCTTTCAGAAACTTTATGCCCCAAGACAATACCTTCATTAACCATGAAGTGGTACTTCTCCCAATTCAAGACAAGGTTAGTTTCTTCACATCTCTACAAAACTCGATCAAGGTTTCTTAAACAATCATCAAAAGAGGATCCATAGACGGAGAAATCGTCCATGAAAACCTCACAAATCTTTTCACAAAAGTCAGAGAATATAGCCATCATGCATCTTTGAAAGGTAGCAGGTGCATTACATAAACCAAAAGGCATACGTCTATAAGCAAAAGTACCAAAAGGGCAAGTATAAGTAGTCTTTGATTGATCATTGGCTGACACAGGTATTTGAGAGAAACCAGAATAACCATCAAGAAAGCAAATCTGTGTATGTTTGGATAATCTTTCTAGCATTTGATCGATAAAAGGTAAGGGGTAATGATCTTTTTAGTAGCTTTATTTAATTTGCAAAAATCAATTACCATCCTATAACATGTAATAATTCTTTGCGGGATTAACTCATCTTTATCATTAGGAACGACAGTAACAACTCCCTTCTTAGGGACACAATGGACAGGACTTACCCACTGACTATCAGCAACGGGATAAATTATACCTGCCTCAAGAAGCTTTAGTATTTCATTTCTTACCACTTCCTTCATCTTAGGATTCAGCCGTCATTGATGATCACGATCTGGTTTGGCATCTTCCTCTAAATTTATTTTGTGTTGACACAGAGTGGGACTAATGCCCTTAAGGTCATCAAGAGTATATCCAGTAGCAGCACGGTTCTTCTTCAGAGTTTTCAATAATGTCTCTTCTTCATGCTTGTAACACCCCGATTGTAACTTTCCCAATTTGTACTCCAACTCTTGCCGTTTCCGGCGTTAAGTTATTTTATTTTCTCGGGTTCGGGTTTTTGTCTCCGTGTGTTGTATCGTTGCCATGCATCTCATATCTTGTCATCTTGTGCATTGCATTTGCATACGGGTTCGTCTCATGCATTCGAGCTTTTTCCCCGTTGTCCGTTTTGCATTCCGGCGCTTTGTTCTCCTCCGGTGGTCATTTCTACCTTTCTTTCGTGTTTGGGGATTAAACATTTCTGGATTGGACCGAGACTTGTCAAGCGGCCTTGGTTTACTACCGGTAGACCGCCTGTCAAGTTTCGTATCATTTGGACTTCGTTTGATACTCCAACGGTTAACCGAGGGACCGAAAGGCCTCGTGTGTGTTGCAGCCCAACACCCCTCCAATTTGTCCCAAAACCCACCTACGCCTTCTCCATCATCTAGAGCGTTCGATCACGATCGTGTGGCCGAAAACCGCACCTCATTTGGACTCTCCTAGCTCCCTCTATGCCTATATATAGATTCCCCTCCGAAATTCGCGCGCAAAACCCTAACTCTCTTCCTCTCCTCGCCACCGGACAAAATCCCGCCGACGGACATTGTCCGCTTCCCCCGCCAGCCACTCCGGGCGTGCCACGTGGCGACCAGGCGCCCCACTTCGCCGCCTTCTCCGCGGGCCCGTCACGGGCCCCCACGGGCCCAGTCGCCGCCACCCGCACCCAGCTCGCCGCGCCGCCCCACGCGTCGCCCCGCCACCGTCTTCTCCGAGCCCGGCCGCGTCGCCGTCCATCGGCCGCCGCGCCACCGCGGGTCCCCGCCGCACAAGCCGCCGCAGCGCGCCGCCCCCGCCGGCGCCTCCCTCCTCCGGCCAGATCCGGTCAAGGAGCGACCAGATCCGGCGACTACGACCTCGCCGGCCGCCGTCTTCGTCATCTCCGACGAGCAGCGCCACCGCCTCGTTTTGCGTGCCGGGTCAAACCCTAGATTCGGAGGTCGAAATTCTACCAAGTCCCCGTGTTTTTTTCAGTTTCAAGTGCCCATGTTCATCGTGCCGTAACTTTGCATCCGTAACTCCATTTTTGGCATGTAGCATATCAAAATGTTCATCTCAGAGAGTACATCATTTCATTCCATTGCATCATTTTCATTTGAGTTCATCTTGATGCCCGAAATGCTGTTAGAAGAGGGATACTTGATTTAATTGTCAGATCTGCTGCTCCATTTAGATATTTGTCATTTTTGCCATGACTAATGTGTGCATGATATGCCCATGAGCTCTACATGTGTTTTGTTAAGGGTTTTGTCATCTTTCCAGAGGTGTAACGCATGTATTTTTGTGATGTGTGTGGTACTAGCACAAGCTTGCAAAGTGAGGCACTTGGTAATTCTGATTTCAGGGACTTAGAGTTTCCACTAAGTCCTTGAGCTGTTTATCTCATATGGCCATATGTTCATATTGTTTCCTAGTGATCCGTGCCTCTTTTGAGGAAGATCAGTAAGGATGTTTTGTTAATCTTGTAGTGCTCTATCCATCCATGTCTTTGTTTTCAATTATGGAACACCCTAGCTTGAGTCAATCGAGCTCTACTTTTACTACTTTGTGAATCTGGGCAGATTGTCAACTTGTTTGCAATTTTGCCGATGATGTTGTAGTTGATCCGTGCATGCTATGCTATTGTTCTTGCCATGTCTAGCTTGAATTTTGTGTATTATTAATGGATGTATGCTTAGCCTTTCATGACTTGCTCTGTATTGAGTGCATCGAGCTCGTAAACATGCCTACTTGAGTTATGTTTCATCATGTGCCAGTTTTCACTAAGTCTGAAAACTTATTATGTTTTTGTTATGTTCACATGCTTGCAATTGTATTTTCTGATCCCTTTTGGCTCAAGGTCACTAAGGGACTTTTGTTAAGCTCTTTGAGTAGCTCCATGCCATGCTTTACTTTGCCATGTTCAGGTCCTGTAGCATGTAGCTTTGTTGCTCCGAAGAGTGCTATCTGATCTGAAATTCCAGACAAGTGTTAATTTCACTAAGTCTGAAATCTGTTTGCCATATGCATTTTTGCCATGCTTGTTTGAACCTGTTAATGGATGAATTGGCCGTAGCTTAGTGCTAGAATTTTGTTAAGCATCATGAATGCATACCTGCCATGTATTTTTTATGCCATGTTTGGGTGCTGTAGCATGTTCATCTCGTTGCATTTAGATGGCTACTTGCTGTAAATCGCAGACCGGTGTCATATTTGAATCGCTTGCCATTTCCAAACCGTAACTCCGATTCCGGCGTTCTTTATATCGTTTTCAAGCGATTTCATCTCGTATTTCCAGTGGCACACTTGGATTCCCAAGTTGAGGCCAGGTTCATGCATTCCTTGTCAAATATTGCATATGCATCCCGCATAGCATACCATCTTTGCATCATGTTGTTTGAGTTGCACGTGGTTGATTGTGTCCTTGTTGCTTGTTTGTCTTGTTTGGGTAGAGCCGGGAGACGAGTTCGCTAACGAGGATCCCGTTGAGTTTGCTTTCGAGGATCCAGTCAACTCTGACAACTTTGCAGGCAAGATGATCATACCCTCGAAATCACTACTATCTTTGCTATGCTAGATTGCTCGCTCTTTTGCTATGCCAATGCTACGATGCCTACCACTTGCTTTCAAGCTTCCCAAATTGCCATGTAAAAACCTCTAACCCACCATGTCCTAGCAAGCCGTTGATTGGCTATGTTACCGCTTTGCTCAGCCCCTCTTATAGCGTGGCTAGTTGCAGGTGAAGATTGAAGGATGTTCCTTGTTGGAACATTTATTTACTTGTTGGGATATCATTATATTATCTTGTTATCTTAATGCATCTATATACTTGGTAAAGGGTGGAAGGCTTGGCCTCTCGCCTAGTGTTTTGTTCCACTTTTGCTGCCCTAGTTTCCGTCATATCGGTGTTATGTTCACGGATTTTTGCGTTCCTTGCGCGGTTGGGTTATAATGGGAACCCCTTGATAGTTCGCCTTGATTAAAGCTTTTCCAGCAATGCCCAACCTTGGTTTTACCATTTGCCACCTAGCCTCTTTTCCCTTGGGTTTCCGGAGCCCGAGGGTCATCTTATTTTAACCCCCCTGGGCCAGTGCTCCTCTGAGTGTTGGTCCGACCGAGTAGACTTCGGGGCCACCTCGGGGCAACTTGAGGGTTGGTTTTACTCGTAGGATGTCTCATCTGAGTGTGCCCTGAGAACGAGATATGTGCAGCTCCTATCGGGATTTGTCGGCACATTCGGGCGGTGTTGCTGGTCTTGTTTTAACCTGTCGAAGTGTCTTGAAGAACCGAGATACCGAGTCTGATCGGAACGTCTTGGGAGGAGGTCTATTCCTTTGTTGACCGTGAGAGCTTGTCATGGGCTAAGTTGGGACTCCCCTGCAGGGATTTGAACTTTCGAAAGCCGTGCTCGCGGTTATGGGCAGATGGCAATTTGTTAATGTCTGGTTGTAGATAACTTGAACATTAACTTAACTAAAATGAATCAAATGAGTGTGTTACCATGATGGCCTCTTCTCGGCGGAGTCCGGAAAGCGGACACGATGTTGGAGTAATGCTTGCGCAGGTTGTCCTCTAGTTTCTCGCTCGCGCTTTGCCTCCTCTTCTCGCTCTCTTTTGCGAATAAGTTAGCCACCATATTTTGCTAGTCGCTTGCTGCAGCTCCACATATATTTGTACCTTGCCTTACCTATAAGCTTAAATAGTCTTGATTGCGAGGGTGCGAGATTGCTGAGTTCCTGTGGCTCATAGATTACTATTACATCAGATGCAGGGCCTGATGATTCCGCTCCAGGAGACGTGTTTGAGCTCAAGTGGGAGTTTGACGAAGACTCTCAACGTTACTATGTTTCCTTTCCTGATGATCAGTAGTGGTGCCTAGTTGGGGGTGATCGGGACCGTGTCGCATGTTGGGTTATCTTTTATTTTGGCGCCATAGTCAGGCCTTGAGTGTTTGGATGATGTAATGTTATTTATGTACTTGATTGACGTGGCGAGTGTAAGCCAACTATGTTATCTCCCTTTTTATTATCTATATTACATGGGATGTTGTGAAGATTGCCTAACTTGCGACATATGCCTTTGTAGGATCGAAAGTATGTCTAGAGGGGGGTGATTAGACTACTTGACCAAATAAAAACTTGACCTTTTCCCAATTTTAGTTCTTGGCAGATTTTAGCTAATTTAGGACAAGTCAAGCAATCATCACATAATTCAAGCAAGCATGCAAAGAGTATATAGGCAGCGGAAAGTAAAGCATGCAACTTGCAAGAATGTAAAGGGAAGGGTTTGGAGAATTCAAACGCAATTGGAGACACGAATGTTTTTCCCGTGGTTCGGATAGGTGGTGCTATCCTACATCCACGTTGATGGAGACTTCAACCCACGAAGGGTAACGGTTGCGCGAGTCCACACAGGGCTCCACCCAAGGGTAATAGTTGCGCGAGTCCACACAGGGCTCCACCCACGAAGGGTCCACGAAGAAGCAACCACCCACAAAGGGTCCACGAAGAAGCAACCTTGTCTATCCCACCATGGCCATCGCCCACACAGGACTTGCCTCACTAGCGGTAGATCTTCACGAAGTAGGCGATCTCCTTGCCCTTACAAACTCCTTGGTTCAACTCCACAATCTTGTCGGAGGCTCCCAAGTGACACCTAGCCAATCTAGGAGACACCACTCTCCAAGAAGTAACAAATGGTGTGTAGGTAATGAACTCCTTGCTCTTGTGCTTCAAATGATAGTCTCCCCAACACTCAACTCTCTCTCATAGGATTTGGATTTGGTGGAAAGAAGATTTGAGTGGAAAGCAACTTGGGAAGGCTAGAGATCAAGATTCATATGGTAGGAATGGAATGTCTTGGTCTCAACACATGAGTAGGTGGTTCTCTCTTAGAACATATAAGTTGGAATGGTGTATGTGTTCTGATGGCTCTCTCTTCGAATGAGAAGGAGGTGGAGGGGTATATATAGCCTCCACACAAAATCCAACCGTTACACAGTTTTCCAATCTCGGTGGGACCGAATCAATAAACTCGGTCGGACCGAAAATGTAAACCTAGTGACCGTTAGAGATTTTCGGTGGGACTGACATGCAACTCGGTAGGACCGATATGGTTAGGGTTTGGGCATAACGTAATCTCGGTGAGACCGATTACACAAACTCGGTGAGACCGAATTTGGTAATTAGCTAACCAGAGAGTTAGTCAGGCAAACTCGGTGGGACCGATTTGCTCTTTCGGTGAGACCGAGTGGAACTCGGTGAGACCGAAAAGTTACAAAGGGGAAACACTGAGTTTACATTGCAATCTTGGTGGGACCGATTCGCTCTTTCGGTGAGACCGAAAAGTTACGAAAGGGAAACAGAGAGTTTGCAACCCCATCTCGGTGAGACCGAGATCCCTATCGGTAGGACCGAATTGCTAGGGTTTGGCAGTGGCTTATGACAAAATGAAAACTCGGTGGCGCCGGATAGGAAGAATCGGTAGGACCGAGTTTGGCTTAGGGTTTAGGTCAAATGTGGATATGGGAAAGTAGTTGAGGGTTTTGGAGCATATCACTAAGCACATGAAGCAAGAGGCTCATTAAGCAACACCTCATCCCTCCTTGATAGTATTGGCTTTTCCTAAAGACTCAATGTGATCTTGGATCACTAAAATATAAAATGAAGAGTCTTGAGCTTTTGAGCTTGAGCCAATCCTTTGTCCTTAGCATTTTGAGGGTTCCACTTTCACATCCATGCCATGCCAATCATTGAGCTTTCCTGAAATAATTATCTTGGAATAGCATTAGCTCAATGAGCTATATGTTGTTATGAATTACCAAAACCACCTAGGGATAGTTGCACTTTCAATCTCCCCCTTTTTGGTAATTGATGACAACATATAGATCAAAGCTTCGACAAATGATAATAAGCATGAAATATATCATTGCTTTGAGAAGTATGTGATAAGTAAGAGCTCCCCCTAAATTTGTGCATATTTAAAATTTGCTTTGGACTGCAAATGCACAAAGAGTTAGAGTCATGGGTTACTCTTCCATGTCACATACATCTTGGTGGAGCGCTTAAAATGATAATAATGAAATACATGCACTCATCACCAATAGTGAATGATCACACAAGATAGATAGGATAATAGCAATAAGCAAGCATTAAGTGTAGCTTATGATCAAACACATGATCATCAATGTCTCACAAGCATAGTATCTCAAGCACTCAAAAGCAAACAAGTTCGAAAAACCACCAAATAAAGCAAGAGAGAAAAAGCAACACTCTCTCTCTCGAAGCCTATGATCTATACATCTTCTCCCCCTTTGGCAACAAGTTACCAAAAAGTTCCTAGAAAATGCATAGTGCTAAATCGATGCTCAGGCTTGATCTTCAGGTGGTGGTGGAGTCCGGATCACTCCAAGGACGAAGGCTTCGGTAGATGCTGAAGTAGACGCGGGAGTTGGAGCTGAAGTAGATGCTGGAGCTGGTGGAACTGAGGCTGTGGCTGGTGCTGAGGTGGTGGCTCTTGTGTCAGCAACTGGCACGGCAGACGACCTCGGACCTCTTGGCACTCTGGCAAAGGCATGAGTGGTAGTCCTGCCTCTCCTCTCCTGCATGTCCTCCTGGAGCTGCTCCAATGCAGACTGAACTTCCGTTACTTTGACATCCAAGTCATAGAACTTCTGTTCCATGATTCTCTCTAGGCTTTGCTGATTCTGAGTGAGGGTGGCCAGACTTTGCTCAATCCTCAGCGTGGATGCAATCAAGTAACCAAGCTGCTCTTGTTTGGTCTTCAAGAAGTATTCAGATGCCTCCTCTTGAGTTGGCATCTTGGCAGCTTTCTCCTTCCTTGCCTTCTCCTTCTTCGCGTATGCTTGGGCAGATGATGGCTCGTTCTCAGTCATGACAACTTGATTGTCCTCGAAATATGGACGGATGGGCAGGTGTTCCTTGTCCAATAGATATATGCCCGTGCCCATCTTGGAGTTGATGAGCTCCTGAATTTGAGGGGCATATCCGCAACTCCTCTTCTGATCTGCTGCAGTCCTCTTGATTGTTTCCACTATGAGGCTCATCACCTTGAACTTCTGAGGCACATCAAACACATGTAGCAAGTTGATAGCATGGCCTCTGATCATCTTGTGATCACCTGACTTGGGCAATAAGGTGTGCCTCAAGATCCAATTGATAGTCGGGAGCCCTGACAGAAGGTAATGTACTGAGCCAAACTTGAAGGTATCAAGTGCTTCATTTGGGATCTCCTTGTACATATTTGACATTGAGTTGTGGTCCATCTTCTTCTTGGCATAGATATCCAAGTCATCATCTTGCTCCTCTGGGGCATCAATGACCTGTGCCCACTCAGCAACTGTGGATTGGTACCTTGTACCCTCAGACATCCATGTGATCCTCCCATCTGGGTAGAAGTGTGTCGTGGAGTAGAACTGCATGATAAGCTCCTCGTTCCACTTTGTGAGCTTCTACCCAACAAAGTCAGCTACTCCACAAGCTACGAAGCTGTCTTGCACTCCAGGATAGTGCTCCTCATTGTCCTTAATGTATTTCCAATCAACCCATCGCATATCACAGACAATGGGCTTCTTATCTAGCAGCACTGTCTCATAAAAATCCTGCTGCTCCTTGGTGTGAAACCTGTAGTCAACTGTTGTCCTTCTCCTTGAAGCATACGGGTCTGCTTCTCTCCACTTCCTCAGCCCTGAATCTCTCCTGAGCTTCATATCCTCAGCCACAGGATGAGCATCGTTGTGGTCTGGGATCTTGGGCTTTAGCTTTCTCAGGACATTCTCTTCCTCTTCTTCTGCAGCAGTCTCAGGCACTGGGGCCTTGTTCTTCTCAGCTGCAGGAATGCTTCTTGTATTCCTCTTTGGCTTTGGCTTTGGAGCTGGCTTGGCCTTGGAAGCAGCTCCCCCTGATTTTATGGCATCTCCCATTAGCTTGGGTGCCTTGGGCGCTGGTGCAGCTACCTCTTCTTCTTCTTCCTCTTCCATGATGGAAGCTTTGCCAAGCACTCTAGCCACAGTCTTCTTCACCCTTTCCTTTCTTTTCTTGCCCTCAGCTGCAACTGGCTCTATGGGCTTCTCAGTTGATATTCTGGCCTTTGACATTGGCTGCCTGCCTGCTGGCCTTTTGATTTTTAGGCCTGGCTTAGTGCCTTGAGCTGGCTCAACTCTCTTGGAAGTGGCCTCTTCCTCTGCCACATAGTCCTCATCTTCGGAATCTGAAGTCCTCTTCTTCCTCTGTCTCATGGAAGCCTTTGGCAAATTGCTAGGAGTGCTCCTGCTGCCTTCATCAGAAGAGCTGGAGGGACTAGTGCCCTCACTCATCACCACTTGCTGTTCTGACACATTCTGGCTATCACTTTGATCAGACATGCTGCACTCTGACTGCTGACCCTGTGAACAGATTATAGATGAGGTACAAAGGATGAGCATCACAAAATGCAGAGATTTTTGCAAAAGAATGATCCAAAAACTTAGTTTTAGTTTCCCACTGAAATCATCTCGGATCTACCGATTTTCAAACTCGGTGATACTGAAGCAGTTTTGGAACCTAAACTAGTGAACTCGGTAGGACCGAGTCATAGTTCGGTGGCACCGAGACTGCTAGGGTTTCACAGAGTTCCAAAATCGGTCACACCGATAAGTAATTCTCGATCAGACCGAGTCTCACTTGTGCAATGGCATAAGCCAAATCAGTGGGACCGAGTTTTTCAACTCGGTGGGTCCGAGATGGTTTCGGCGGAAACCTAACCCTAAAATTTTCGAATCAAAGCTAATCTACGGGCGTTTTGACTGTATAGGAGTGTTTCAATTGTGGCAAGAATCATGAAGAACACAATGTGCTAGGAATTGGACGAGGAATAGCACTGTGATCAAGTCCATACCCTAGTTCGGCGGAGACTTGCTACGGCGGCAACGGCGGGGCAGAATTCATGTTGACGGCGACGGAGACCAACGACTGGAGGCGGCTCGCTGCGAGAAGACGATCCGGAGACCACGAGGGCAGAGCAGGCTATCGCGCGGGCGAAGGGGTTCGGAGAAATTTCCAAATTTTGCCCGTGACTATATATAGCCTGACCCTGTCGGTGTGACCAAGTGGAACAACTCGGTGGCACCGAGATTCATAACTGCAAGCAGTTACTGAAACTCGGTGTGACCGAAATGTTCAAATCGGTTGCACCGAGATCAAAAACCTAGATCAACTTAATGATCTCGGTAGGACCGAAAGTGGGGTATCGGTCAGACCGAGAATCATAAAGAGGTTTTGAAAGTTTAAGTCTATGACGAATCGGGGACTCTGAGCGCTCCTCACACAGAGTGGTTCGAATCTGACTTGATCAAATTTTGTGATGCAGCATGAATAGAGTTTGAGACGAGAACAACATAGATAGCTAGAGGAGGTTCTTAGGCATTCTTGTCCATCCACTTGGCAAAAGAAGATAAAACCGAACAATCAAAACAACAAGTGGATGTCCTCGAATGAGTAAAATATGCAACCAGCATGCTCACACAATAAGATGGCAAATGAAATATGTGACAAGGCATGCACAACCAATTCTAACATCTATCAAGCAATTTGCGATGACTAGGTCATCTATATATGAGTATATTGACTTAGGAGTCAAGTGAGAACACTTGATTATAGGTCATACTCATCATTTAAGCTCAAGTGGGGTTACCACTTTTACATAAAGCATTGTTTTGTTCACATCTTTAGAGTTGCTTTAGCTCAAGTCTTAGAGTAAGGCTCCCCCTAGATGTGATATCCCCCCCTAAGAGGGATGAACTAACCTTGGGTTTTGTCGATGATGACTTCATGTAGATGTTGAGGATGTGGATGCTCAATGTTGGTGTAGATCACTTGGAGCTATCCATTTGAGTGAATTGCACTTTCAACACCTACATGGGTTAGTCCCACAAGGAACAAACAAGGATATCCATAGACATAGAGTGATGCACACAAAAGATGATGTCCATGAAAACTTTTAGGTTACCTTGTCCCTTGTCTTACCAACAAGAGGGTTTGTGACTCCTTGAACTAGTGCACGATGTGGAAGTTGATTGCACTTGTTCTTGCCAAAATGATAAGAGTGAAGTATGTTGGCGGAGTCACCCTCAAGAACTCTCTAGTTCTTCTTCTTTTGGATCCACATCATCTTGATGGGAATCCTTGGAGTTGTAGTCGTACTTGATGAAGTGGAACTTGAAGTAGTCTTGGGAATCCACTTGACTAAGGTCTTTGGAGCTTCTTCAAATGCATCAATTTCCTCTTGAAGCTTGTCCTTCCCTTTTTGCTTGTAGTCTTGTGGTGGAAGATCATCTTGAGCTTGTGTCCCCTTGAACTTCTCTTGTTGAGGGACAAACTTTGTCTTGGGGTATTGATCTTCTTCCCACTCAACTCCATAGGCATTGAACTTTCGTTCAAAACCAACACCTTGATTCTTCCGGTGCATTCCTTGCTTGCGCACAATTTCCTCGAATTGCTTACTCCCGGCAAGGCTTTTGTACACTCCTTTCTCTATAGTTCCCTTCAATAAGCTATTTTCTTGCTCAAGTGTAACTTGGCTAAGAGAATCATTAGTGGAATCAAGAGAGCTACTAGAAGTAACAATATTGGATTTAGCATGATCATTGTTACTACTACAGGAAGAATCTTTCATGTTCTTGTTACTAGACTTGACTTGAGGCATGTAAGTGGATAAGAGTAACCGCTTGGCAATGTAAGAAGAACTTTTCTTGCGGAGATCATCATTGATTGCTTTTAAGAACTCATGCTCTTGCTCAAGATTGAGCTTTTCAAAGCGTAATTTCTCATGAGCTCTTAAAAGTTCTCGATGATCTTCGAAGATGGTTTCATGAGCTAACTTAAGAGTGTTTAGTTCTTTAGTTAGGGCCTCAATCTTCTCCTTATCATTGTCATTCGTTTTATCTTGATTAGCATGTTTAATTGATATTTCATCATAGTATTCATCACTAGAGTTGTCAACAAGCAAATCATCACCTAACAAGTCATCTTCATCACTATTGAAATCAACATACTCGGGGTGTGTTACCTTAGGACCTTTGGCCATGAAGCATCTTCCAATTCCTTCATTTGGTGAGTCAAATATGTCGTAGGAGTTGGTTGACACAAGTGCTAGACCGGCAACACCTTCATCTTGAGTATCTTCGGAGTCGGAGTGATAACTTCTCTCGGAGTGGCTGTCGGAGTCGGAGCCAGATACCCATTCACCAACATGAGCTTGATGTCTTTGTTTTGTGTAGCTCCTTGATGATTTTTCCTTCCTTTCCGAATCCTTGCTTCTCCGTGAGTATCTTCGTTCATAACGATCATCTCTACTCCTTCTCTCTCTTGGTGGTGATTCTTTGCTTCTTCTTTTTGGAGAATCTTCTCTTCTCTTGTAGGGAGTCGTACACTCATTGGAATAGTGTCCGGGTCTTCCACAACTGTAGCAGTTTCGCTCTCGACTAGAAGATCTTTTGTCATTGTAGGACCTTGACTTGAAGCTTCTATCTTTGCTTCTACTCTTGTAGAACTTGTTGAAGTTCTTCACCATTAAGCTCAATTCTTCATTGAAGTTTTGTTTCTCACTTGATGATGTAGGGGCTTCACATGAGGCTTTGTAGGCACCACTTGATTTGTTGTGAAGTTCCTCTTTATCCTTAAGTGACATCTCATGAGCAACAATTCTTCCAATCACCTCCGTTGGCTTGAGATCTTTGTAATTGGGCATCATTTGGATCAATGTGCACACGGTATCATATTTTCCATCCAAGGCTCTTATAATCTTCTTGATGATGAATCTATCGGTCATCTCTTCACTTCCTAAGCCGGCAATCTCATTTGTGATGAGAGCAAGCCTAGAGTACATTTCATCGACACCTTCACCATCCTTCATTTTGAACTTGTCAAGTTGACTTTGAAGCACATCCAACTTGGATTCCTTGACGGAGTCGGTACCTTCGTGCATATCAATCAAAGTGTCCCAAATTTCCTTTGCATTCTCAAGACGGCTGATTTTGTTGAATTCTTCGGGGCACAATCCGTTGAAGAGAATATCACAAGCCTGAGCATTGTATTGCAACATCTTCAACTCATCCGCGGTAGCTTCACGGTTTGGTTCTTTCCCATCAAAGAAGTCACCTTGCAAACCAACACACACAATAGCCCAAACGGCGGGGTTATGTCCAAGAATATGCATTTTCATTTTATGCTTCCAACTAGCAAAATTAGTACCATCAAAGTAAGGACCTCTACGGTGATAATTTCCCTCGCTAGACGCCATACTCTCCTAGGTTGTGAAACCAAGGCTATGACTACCAAAAGCTATGGAGATCAAAGCAAATGGAGACCAAAGCTCTGATACCACTTGTAGGATCGAAAGTATGTCTAGAGGGGGGTGATTAGACTACTTGACCAAATAAAAACTTAACCTTTTCCCAATTTTAGTTCTTGGCAGATTTTAGCTAATTTAGGACAAGTCAAGCAATCATCACATGATTCAAGCAAGCATGCAAAGAGTATATAGGCAGCGGAAAGTAAAGCATGCAACTTGCAAGAATGTAAAGGGAAGGGTTTGGAGAATTCAAACGCAATTGGAGACACGGATGTTTTTCCCGTGGTTCGGATAGGTGGTGCTATCCTACATCCACGTTGATGGAGACTTCAACCCACGAAGGGTAACAGTTGCGCGAGTCCACACAGGGCTCCACCCAAGGGTAACGGTTGCGCGAGTCCACACAGGGCTCCACCCACGAAGGGTCCACGAAGAAGCAACCACCCACAAAGGGTCCACGAAGAAGCAACCTTGTCTATCCCACCATGGCCATCGCCCACACAGGACTTGCCTCACTAGCGGTAGATCTTCACGAAGTAGGCGATCTCCTTGCCCTTACAAACTCCTTGGTTCAACTCCACAATCTTGTCGGAGGCTCCCAAGTGACACCTAGCCAATCTAGGAGACACCACTCTCCAAGAAGTAACAAATGGTGTGTAGGTAATGAACTCCTTGCTCTTGTGCTTCAAATGATAGTCTCCCCAACACTCAATTCTCTCTCATAGGATTTGGATTTGGTGGAAAGAAGATTTGAGTGGAAAGCAACTTGGGAAGGCTAGAGATCAAGATTCACATGGTAGGAATGGAATGTCTTGGTCTCAACACATGAGTAGGTGGTTCTCTCTCAGAACATATGAGTTGGAATGGTGTATGTGTTCTGATGGCTCTCTCTTCGAATGAGAAGGAGGTGGAGGGGTATATATAGACTCCACACAAAATCCAACAGTTACACAGTTTTCCAATATCGGTGGGACCGAATTAATAAACTCGGTCGGACCGAAAATGTAAACCCAGTGACCGTTAGAGATTTTCGGTGGGACTGACATGCAACTCGGTAGGACTGATATGGTTAGGGTTTGGGCATAACGTAATCTCGGTGAGACCGATTACACAAACTCGATGAGACTGAATTTGGTAATTAGCTAACCAGAGAGTTGGTCAGGCAAACTCAATGGGACCGATTTGCTCTTTCGGTGAGACCGAGTGGAACTCGCTGAGACCGAAAAGTTACAAAGGGGAAACACTGAGTTTACATTGCAATCTCGGTGGGACCGATTCGCTCTTTTGGTGAGACCGAAAAGTTAGAAAGGGAAACAGAGAGTTTGCAACCCCATCTCGGTGAGACCGAGATCCCTATCGGTAGGACCGAATTGCTAGGGTTTGGCAGTGGCTTATGAAAAAATGAAAACTCGGTGGCGCCGGATAGGAAGAATCGGTAGGACTGAGTTTGGCTTAGGGTTTAGGTCAAATGTGGATATGGGAAAGTAGTTTTGTGATAGGGGATCTATCGTAGTCCTTTCGATAAGTAAGAGTGTCGAACCCAACGAGGAGCAGAAGGAAATGATAAGCGGTTTTCAGCAAGGTATTCTCTGCAAGCACTGAAATAATAGGTAACAGATAGTTTTGTGATAGGATAATTTGTAACGAGTAACAAGTAACAAAAGTAAATAAAGTGCAGCAAGGTGGCCCAATCCTTTTTGTAGCAAAGGACAAGCCTGGACAAACTCTTATATGATGTAGAGCGCTCCCGAGGACACATGGGAATTATCGTCAAGCTAGTTTTCATCACGTTCATATGATTCGCGTTCAGTACCTTGATAATTTGGTATGTGGGTGGAGGTGCTTGGGTGCTGCCCTTACTTGGACAAGCATCCCACTTATGATTAACCTCTATTGCAAGCACCCGCAACTACAACAAAAGTATTAAGGTAAACCTAACCATAACATGAAACATATGGATCCAAATCAGCCCCTTACGAAGCAACACAAAAACTAGGGTTTAAACTTCTGTCACTCTAGCAACCCATCATCTACTTATTACTTCCCAATGCCTTCCTTTAGGCCCAAATAACGGTGAAGTGTCATGTAGTCGATGTTCACATAACACCACTAGAGGAGAGACAACATACATCTCATCAAAATATCGAACGAATACCAAATTCACATAACTACTAATAGCAAGACTTCTCCCATGTCCTCAGGAACAAACGTAACTACTCACAAAGTATATTCATGTTCACAATCAGAGGGATATTAATATGCATAAAGGATCTGAACATATGATCTTCCACCAAATAAACCAACTAGCATCAACTACAAGGAGTAATTAACACTACTAGCAACCCACAGGTACCAATCCCGGACTTAGAGACAAGAATTGGATACAAGAGATGAACTAGGGTTTTGAGAGGAGATGGTGCTGGTGAATATGTTAATGGAGATTTCCCTCTCCCGATGAGAGGAGCGTTGGTTATGACGATGGCAATGATTTCCCCCTCCCGAAGGGAAGTTTCCCCTGCAGAACAGCTCCGTCAGAGTCCTAGATTGGTTCCGCCAATGTTCTACCTCGTGGCGGCAGAGTCTCATCCGGAAAGATGGCTTATGATTATTTCCTCATCAAAAGACTCCATATAGCAGAAGATGGCCATCGGAGGGCCACCAGGGGGGCACGGGTAGGGAGCGCGCCCCCCACCCTCGTGGGCATGGTGTGGCCCCCTTGGTGAAATTATTGCGCTCAGTACTTTTTATATATTCTGAAAACGTCTTGCATGAAGTTTCAGGACTTTTGGAGCTGTGCAGAATAGGTCTCTAATATTTGCTCCTTTTCCAGCCCTGAATCCCAACTGCCGGCATTCTCCCTCTTTATGTAAACCTTGTAAAATAAGAGAGAACAGGCATAAGTATTGTGACATAATGTGTAATAACAGCCCATAATGCGATAAATATCGATATAAAAGCATGATGCAAAATGGACGTATCAACTCTCCCAAGCTTAGACCTCGCTTGTCCTCAAGCTTAGACCTCGCTTGTCCTCAAGCGAAAGCTGAAATCGAAAAATATGTCCACATGTTTAGAGATAGAGGTGTCCATAAAAATAAAATACGGACATGAGGGCATCATGATCATTATTAGAACAACAACTTATATAATTCTTGTCATATGATCTCTTATGCTAGAGTAATAATTCAATCACAATTTCAAGTATGAATCATAAACTTCATCGGAAACTAACAAACTATAATCTCAGTCATTGGAGCAATTGCAATTTATCACAATATATGAAAGAGTCAATATAAGAGCTTTTCAGCAAGTCCACATACTCAACTATCATTTAGTCTTTCACAGTTGCTAACACTCACGCAATACTTATGTGTATGGAGTTTCAATCGGACACAGAGAAACATAGGGGCTTATAGTTTTGCCTCCCAACGTTTTACCTCAAGGGTAATGTCAACAATAATAGTTCATGAAAACTTACATCCAATTAGCCATATATACCAGGATCTTTCCAACATGTTGTGCTTGCCAAAAGATAAAATGTAAAAAGGAAGGGTGAAGATCACCATGACTCTTATGTAAGGTGGGAGATAAAGGTAAATGATAGGCCCTTCGTAGAGGGAAGCAGAGGTTGTCATGCGCTTTTATGGTTGGATGCACAAAATCTTAATGCGAAAGAGTGTCACTTTATATTGCCACTTGTGATATGGACCTTTATTATGCAGCCTGTCGCTTTTATTTCATCCATATCACACGATCATATAAAGCTTATTTCCTCCACACCAATCAATCATACATATTTAGAGAGCAATTTTTATTGCTTGCACCGATGACAACTTACTTGAAGGATCTTACTCAATCCATAGGTAGATATGGTGGACTCTCATGGCAAAACTGGTTTAAGGGTGTTTGGAAGCACAAGTAGTATCTCTACTTGGTGCAAAGGTTTTGGCTAGCATGAGGGGGAAAGGCAAGCTCAATCATGTTGGATGATCCAAGACAATATAATTTATCTCAGATGTAAGAAAACATAACCCATTACATTGTCTTCCTTGTCCAACGTCAACTCTTTTAGCATGTCATATTTTAATGAGTGCTCACAATCATAAAAGATGTCCAAGATAGTATATTTATATGTGAAGACCTCTCTTTCTTTATTACTTCCTATTTATTGCAACGATGACCAAAACTATGTTTGTCAACTCTCAACAACTTTTATTCATCATACTCTTTCTATGTGAGCTCATTACTCTCCAGAAGATCCATATGATATCTTTGTTTCTTTTTATTTCTGTCTCTTTTCTTTTATTCACTTAAGATCATGGCAAAATAATCATGCCCTTGACTCAACACTAGTCTTTATAATATATAGCTCACAGACTCGATTACATTGAAGGATCATATAGCAAAACTCACAACTAGATCATACTAAAACTTTTATTCTACTAGATCGAGATATTATCAAAAGGATCGAACTAAGAAAATCGGCAAGGATAAAAGTGATGGTGATACGATACCGGGGCACTCCCCCAAGCTTGGCAGTTGACAAGGGGAGTGCCCATACCCACGTGATTATGTCTCCTTTGTTGGTGAAGAAGGTGGAGTTGTTGGTGATGGATAGTCGCACATCGAGCGTAGGAGGTCTTCTAACTTGCGGATAATGCCTTTGAGTGCGATGATATGCTCCTTCAACAAAAAAAATTCACGTGTGAGATACTTATTTTGTATACGAGCTAACTCGATCATCTTGAAAGCTTCGATCTCAGTTGGGGTAAGAAGGTTTTGGTCAAGTTGAAGGATGTCTTCTGTCGCCAGAACTTGGTCCTCCGTGGTCTTCTTGATCCCTTCATCCTTGTTGATCTCCATGGGTTCTTCTCTCTTCAGCTCTATCTTCATTAGCCAAGCATCGTTGCCCTCATGGTTGGAGGAGGAGGGAGACGACATAATGCCTGGCCTTGATAACCCTGACAGAAATCAGCTCGAAACAAAGACAAGAGATATTTGCGTGATACGGGGGTTAAAACCTTCGGGAGAACATATAACGAATTTTTACCGACCAAAATACGTGTCGTGTATGAAAACGGAGTCCGGAGAGCACACGAGGTGCCCACGAGGTAGGGGGGCGTGCCCTCCACCCTCGTGGAGGCCTCGTGTCCTTCCCGGACTGCTTCTTATTTTTCTATTTTTCTAAATATTCCAAAACAGAAGAAAATTTCCATTAGAACTGTTTTGGAGTCGGTGTACTTACCGTACCACATACCTATTCCTTTAGGAGTCTGAAACGTTCCGGAAAGTGTCCCTTATGTATTCCTCCGGGGTTACGGTTTGAATAACATTGGTTTCAACATTTATAGGATTACCTGAGATATAATGTTTAATTCTTTGACCGTTCACCACCTTCGGATTTGTGCCTTGGAAGTTGTTGATTTTTATGGCACCGAAACGATAGACCTCCTCGATAACGTAAGGACCTTCCCATTTAGAGAGAAGTTTTCCTGCAAAAAATCTTAAACGAGAGTTGTATAGAAATACATAATCACCTATATTAAACTCACGCTTTTGTATCCTTTTGTCATGCCATCTTTTAACTTTTTCTTTAAATAATTTGGCATTCTCATAGGCTTGGGTTCTCCATTCATCAAGTGAGATAATGTCAAATAGCCTCTTCTCACCAGCAAGTTTGAAATCATAATTGAGTTCTTTAATAGCCCAATAAACCTTATGTTCTAGTTCGAGAGGTAAGTGACATGCCTTTTCCATAAACCATTTTATACGGAGACATACCCATAGGATTTTTATATGCGGTTCTATAGACCCATAATGCATCATCCATTTTCCTGGACCAATTCTTTCTAGATCTATTAATAGTCTTTTGCAAAATTAATTTGAGTTCTCTATTACTCAATTATACTTGACCACTAGACTGCGGGTGATAAGGAGATGCAATTCTATGATTAACATCATATTTAGCAAGCATTTTATGGAAAGCACCATGAATAAAATGTGAACCACCAATAGTCATTAAATATCTAGGGACTCCAAACCTTGGAAAAATAACTTCATTAAGCATCTTAATAGAGGTGTTATGATCAGCACTACTAGTTGGAATAGCTTCTACCCACTTAGTAACGTAATAAACAGCAACTAAAATATGTGTATATCCATTAGAGGAAGGAAAAGGTCCCATATAATCAAAGCCCCAAACATCAAATGGTTCAATAACAAGTGAATAATTCATAGGCATTTCTTGACTCCAATTCTTTGACATTCATCACAAGACAAGACAAACTTACGGGCATCCTTGAAGAGAGTAGGCCAATAAAAACCAGATTGTAATACCTTATGTGCAGTTCTATCTCCAGCGTGGTGTCCTCCATAAGCCTCGGAGTGACACTTGCGTAGGATCTGTTCCTATTCATGCTCAGGTACACAACGTCTAATAATACCATCTACTCCTTCTTTATAAAGGTGTGGGTCATCCCAAAAGTAATGTCTCAAATCATAGAAGAACTTTTTCTTTTGCTGGTATGTGAAACTAGGTGGTATAAATTTAGCAACAATGTAATTAGCATAATCAGCATACCATGGAGCAGTATGAGAAGCATTTATGACATTTAATTTTTCATCAGGAAAGCTATCATCAATAGGTAGTGGGTCATCAAGAACATTTTCTAACCTAGACAAGTTGTCTGCAATGGGGTTCTCAGCTCCCTTTCTATCAATGATATGCAAATCAAATTCTTCTAGCAAGAGAACCCATCTAATAAGTCTAGGTTTAGCATCTTTCTTTTCCATAAGACATTTAATAGCAGCATGATCAATGTGAATAGTTACTTTAGAATCAACAATATAAGGTCTAAACTTAGCACAAGCAAATACAACTGCTAGGAATACCTTTTCAGCAGTAGCATAATTTCTCTGAGCATTGTCTAGAGTTTTAATAGCATATTGAATAACATTTAATTTCTTATCAACTCTTTGCTCTAGAACAACACCTACAGCATAATCACTAGCATCACACATAATTTCAAAGGGTAAATTCTAATCAGGTGGCTGAACAATCGGTGAAGAGATCAATGCTTTCTTAAGTATTTCAAATGCTTCTACGCAATCATCATCAAAAACAAATGGTATATCTTTTCGTAATAAATTAGTTAGAGGCCAAGAAATTTTTGAGAAGTCCTTAATGAACCTCCTATAAAAACTGGCATGACCATGGAAACTTCTTATACCTTCGATGTCCTTGGGACATGGCATCTTTTCAATAGCATCAACTTTAGCTTTATCAACTTCAATACCTCTTTCAGAAACTTTATGCCCCAAGACAATACCTTCATTAACCATGAAGTGGCACTTCTCCCAATTCAAGACAATGTTAGTTTCTTCACATCTCTACAAAACTCGATCAAGGTTGCTTAAGCAATCATCAAAAGAGGATCCATAGACGGAGAAATTGTCCATGAAAACCTCACAAATCTTTTCACAAAAGTCAGAGAATATAGCCATCATGCATCTTTGAAAGGTAGCAGGTGCATTACATAAACCAAAAGGCATACGTCTATAAGCAAAAGTACCAAAAGGGCAAGTAAAAGTAGTCTTTGATTGATCATTGGCTGACATAGGTATTTGAGAGAAACCAGAATAACCATCTAGAAAGCAAAAATGTGTATGTTTGGATAATCTTTCTAGCATTTGATCAATAAAAGGTAAGGGGTAATGATCTTTTTTAGTAGCTTTCTTTAATTTGCCGAAATCAATTACCATCCTATAACCTGTAATAATTATTTGTGGGATCTACTCATCTTTATCATTAGGAACGATAGTAATACTTCCCTTCTTAGGGACACAATGGACAGGACTTACCCACTGACTATCAGCAACGACATAAATTATACCAGTCTCAAGAAGCTTTAGTATTTCATTTCTTACCACTTCCTTCATCTTAGGATTCAGCCGTCGTTGATGATCACGATCTGGTTTGGCATCTTCCTCTAAATTTATTTTGTGTTGACACAGAGTGGGACTAATGCCCTTAAGATCATCAAGAGTATATCCAATAGCAGCACAGTGCTTCTTCAGAGTTTTCAATAATTTCTCTTCTTCATGCTCTGAAAGGTTAGCACTAATAATAATAGGATATATCTTTTTCTCATGAAGATAAGCATATTTAAGAGTATCAGGTAACAGTTTAAGCTCAAACACGGGATCACCCTTGGGTGGAGGAGGATCCCCTAGGATTTCAACATGCAAATTGTGTTTCAGGATGGGTTCCTGTTTAAAGAATACTTCATCTATTTCCCTTCTTTCATTCATAAACATATCATTTTCGTGGTCTAGCAAATATTGTTCTAAAGGATCACTAGGAGGTACGACAATAGAAGCAAGACCAATAATTTCATCTTTACTAGGTAATTCCTCTTCACGGTGTTGTCTATGAAATTTAGAGAAATTAAATTCATGAGACATATCACCTAAACCAATAGTAACAACATCCTTTTTGCAATCTATCTTAGCATTAACAGTGTTCAAGAAGGGTCTACCAAATATAATGGGACAAAAGCTATCTTGTGGGGAACCAAGAACAAGAAAATCAGCAGGATATTTAGTTTTCCCACACAAGACTTCAACATCTCTAACAATTCCCATTGGTGAAATAGTATCCCTATTGGCAAGTTTAATTGTGACATCAATATATTCTATCGCAGCAGGTGCAATATCATGCATAATTTCTTTGTATAAGTCAAAAGGTATTGCACTAGCACTAGCACCCATATCACATAAGCCATGATAGCAATTATCTCCTATTTTAACAGAAATAACAGGCATGCCTACCAAAGATCTAGGTTTATTTTTAGCACAAGGTTTAGCAATTCTAGCAGTCTCATCACGGAAATGAATAACATGCCCATCAATATTATCAGACAAGAGATCTTTAACAATAGCAATATTAGGTTCAACTTTAATTTTCTCAGCAGGTGTATAAGTTCTAATATTGCTTTTACGAACCACAGTTGAAGCTTTAGCATGATCCTTTATCCTAACGGGGAAAGGTGGTTTCTCAACATAAGAAGTAGGAACAATTGGATCATTATAAGTGATAGTCTTTTCTTCAACTTTAATAGGTGCAGCTACTTTTACTTCTATGGGAGGATGGTATTTAAATCACTTCTCCCTAGGGAGATCAACATGAGTAGCAAAAGATTCATAGAAAGAAGCTACTATCTCAGAGTCAAGTCCATATTTAGTGCTAAATTTACGGAAAACATCGGTATCCATAAAAGATTTAACTCAATCAAACTTAGGTGTCATACCTGACTCCTTACCTTCATCTAGGTCCCAATCTTCAGAGTTGCGTTTAATTCTTTCCAATAAATCCCATTTGAATTCAATAGTCTTCGTCATAAAATAGCCAGCACAAGAAGTATCGAGCATGGTGCGATTGTTATCAGAAAGCCGAGCATATAAATTATGAATAATCATTTCTCTTGAGAGCTCATGATTGGGGCATGAATATAACATTGATCTAAGCCTCCCCCAAGCTTGAGAGATGCTTTCTCCTTCGCGAGGCCAGAAATTATATATATAATTGTGATCACGACGAACAAAATGCATAGGATAAAACTTCTGATGAAATTCCAATTTCAATTGTTTATAGTTCCATGACCCCGTATCATCACATAGCCTATACCATGTCAATGCATCTTCCTTCAAATATAAAGGGAAGACCTTCCTATTAATAACATCTCTAGGTACACCTGCAAGCTTAAATAATCCACAAACTTCATCCACATATATTAGGTGCTCATCAGGATGCACTGTTCCGTCTCCTGCAAAAGGATTAGCTAGCAGTTTTTCTATCATACCCGAAGGAATTTCAAAGCAGACATTTTCATTTTCAGTAGGTTTAGTAGGTTGAGGAGCAACTCTTTGCTCTACTGGTCGGGGTGAAGATACCCCGAACAAGCCCCACAGAGGATTACTTTCCATATTAATGAGTGACAGTAAATTTCAGCACACTATATAAATTTTTCCTTACCACAAACCACCTACCAAAGGCGCTTCACTCCCCGACAACGGCGCCAGAAAAGAGTCTTGATGACCCACAAGTATAGGGATCTATTGTAGTACTTTCAATAAGTAAGAGTGTCGAACCCAACGTGGAGCAGAAGGAAATGATAAGCGGTTTTCAGCAAGGTATTCTCTTCAAGCACTGAAATAATAGGTAACAGATAGTTTTGTGATAGGATAATTTGTAACGAGTAACAAGTAACAAAAGTAAATAAAGTGCAGCAAGGTGGCCCAATCCTTTTTGTAGCAAAGGAGAAGCCTGGACAAACTCTTATATGATGTAAAGCGCTCCGGAGAACACATGGGAATTATCGTCAAGCTAGTTTTCATCACGTTCATATGATTCGCATTCGGTACCTTGATAATTTGGTATGTGGGAGGACCGGTGATTGGGTTCTACCCTTACTTGTACAAGCATCCCACTTATGATTAACCTCTATTGCAAGCACCCGCAACTACAACAAAAGTATTAAGGTAAACCTAACCATAGCATGAAACATATGGATTCAAATCAGCCCCTTACGAAGCAACGCATAAACTAGGGTTTAAGCTTCTGTCACTCTAGCAACCTATCATTTACTTATTACTTCCCAATGCCTTCCTCTAGGCCCAAATAACGGTGAAGTGTCATCTAGTCGACGTTCACATAACACCACTAGAGGAGAGACAACATACATCTCATCAAAATATCGAACGAATACCAAATTCACATGACTACTAATAGCAAGACTTCTCCCATGTCCTTAGGAACAAACGTAACTACTCACAAAGCATATTCATGTTCATAATCAGAGGGGTATTAATATGCACAAAGGATCTAAACATATGGTCTTCCACCAAATAAACCAACTAGCATCAACTACAAGGAGTAATTAACACTACTAGCAAGCCACAAGTACCAATCCCGGACTTAAAGACAAGAATTAGATACAAGAGATGAACTAGGGTTTTGAGAGGAGATGGTGCTGGTGAAGATGTTAATGGAGATTGCCCTCTCCCGATGAGAGGAGTGTTGGTGATGACGATGGCGATGATTTCCCCCTCCCGAAGGGAAGTTTCCCCGGCAGAACAGCTCCGCGAGAGCCCTAGATTGGTTCCGCCAAGGTTCCGCCTCGTGGCGGCGGAGTCTCGTCCGGAAAGATGGCTTATGATTATTTCCTCATCAAAAGACTCCATATAGCAGAAGATGGCCATCGGAGGGCCAGTAGGGGGCCCACGAGGTAGGGGGCGCGCCCCCACCCTCGTGGGTAGGGTGTGGCCCCCTTGGTGAACTTCTTGCGCTCAGTATTTTTTATATATTATGAAAACGTCTTCCGTGAAGTTTCAGGACTTTTGGAGCTGTCCATAATAGGTCTCTAATATTTGCTCCTTTTCCAGCCCTGAATCCCAGCTTCCGGCATTCTCCCTCTTTATGTAAACCTTGTAAAATAAGAGAGAATAGGCATAAGTATTGTGACATAATGTGTAATAACAGCCCATAATGCAATAAATATTGATATAAAAGCAAGATGCAAAATGGACATATCAACTCCCCCAAGCTTAGACCTCGCTTGTCCTCAAGCTTAGACCTTGCTTGTCCTCAAGCGAAAGCTAAAGTCGAAAAATATGTCCACATGTTTAGAGATAGAGGTGTCAATAAAAATAAAATACGAACATGAGGGCATCATGATCATTCTTAGAACAACAACTTATATAATTCTTGTCATATGATCTCTTATGCTAGAGTAATAATTCAATCACAATTTCAAGTATGAATCATAAACTTCATTGAAAACTAACAAACTATAATCTTAGTCATTGGAGCAATTACAATTTATCATAATATAGGAAAGAGTCAATATAAGAGCTTTTCAGCAAGTCCACATACTCAACTATCATTTAGTCTTTTACAATTCCTAACACTCACGCAATACTTATGGGTATGGAGTTTCAATCGGACACAGAGAAAGATAAGGGCTTATAGTTTTGTCTCCCAACATTTTACCTCAAGGGTAATGTCAACAATAATAGTTCATGAAAACTTACATCCAATTAGCCATATATACCAGGATCTTTCCAACATGTTGTGCTTGCCAAAAGATAAAATGTAAAAAGGAAGGACGAAGATCACCATGACTCTTATGTAAGGTAGGAGATAAATGTAAAAGATAGGCCCTTCGCAGAGGGAAGCAGAGGTTGTCATGCGCTTTTATGGTTGGATGCACAAAATCTTAATGCGAAAGAACGTCACTTTATATTGCCACTTGTGATATGGACCTTTATTATGCAGTCTGTTGCTTTTATTTCTTCCACATCACACGATCGTATAAAGCTCATTTCCTCCACACCAATCAATCATACATATTTAGAGAGCAATTTTTATTGCTTGCACCGATGACAACTTACTTGAAGGATCTTACTCAATCCATAGGTAGATATGGTGGACTCTCATGGCAAAACTGGTTTAAGGGTGTTTGGAAGCACAAGTAGTATCTCTACTTGGTGCAAACGATTTGGCTAGCATGAGGGGGAAAGGCAAGCTCAATCATGTTGGATGATCCAAGAACATATAATCTATCTCAGATGTAAGAAAACATAACCCATTACGTTGTCTTCCTTGTCCAACGTCAACTCTTTTAGCATGTCATATTTAATGAGTGCTCACAATAATAAAAGATGTCCAAGATAGTATATTTATATGTGAAGACCTCTCTTTCTTTATTACTTCCTATTAATTGCAACGATGACCAAAACTATGTTTGTCAACTCTCAACAACTTTTATTTATCATACTCTTTCGATGTGAGCTCATTACTCTCCAGAAGATCCATATGATCTCTTTGTTTCTTTTTATTTCTTTCTCTTTTCTTTTATTCACTTAAGATCATGGCAAAATCATCAAGCCCTTGACTCAACACTAATATTTATTATATATAGCTCACGGACTCTATTACATAGAAGGATCATAAAGCAAAACTCACAACTAGATCATACTAAAACTTTTATTCTACTAGATCGAGATATTATCAAAAGGATCGAACTAAGAAAAGCAGTAAGGATAAAAGTGATGGTGATACAATACCGGGGCACTCCCCCAAGTTTTGCAGTTGCCAAGGGGAGTGCCCATACCCATGTGATTATGTCTCATTTGTTGGTGAAGAAGGTGGAGTTGTTGGTGATGGATAGTCGCACATCGAGCGTAGGAGGTCTTCTAACTTTCGGATAATGCCTTTGAGTGCGATGATATGCTCCTTCAACAAAATATTTTCACGTGTGAGATACTTATTTTGTATACAAGCTAACTCGATCATCTTGAAAGCTTCGATCTCAGTTGGGGTAAGAAGGTTTTGATCAAGTCGAAGGATGTCTTCTGTCGCCGGAACTTGGTCCTCCGTGGTCTTCTTGATCCCTTCATCCTTGTTGATCTCCATGGGTTCTTCTTTCTTCAGCTCTATCTTCATTAGCCAAGCATCGTTGCCCTCATGGTTGGAGGAGGAGGGAGACGACATAATGCCAGGTCTTGATAACCCTGACAAAAAATAGCTCAAAACAAAGACAAGAGATATTTGCGTGATACGGGGGTTAAAACCTTCGGGATAATATATAATGAATTTTTACCGACCAAAATACGCGCCGTGTATGAAAACATAGTCCGGAGAGCACACGAGGTGCCCACGAGGTAGGGGGCGCGTCCAGGGGGGTGGGGCGCACCCTCCACCCTCGTGGAGGCCTCGTGTCCTTCCCGGACTGCTTCTTATTTTTCTATTTTTCTAAATATTCGAAAACGGAAGAAAATTGCCATTAGAACAGTTTTGGAGTCGTTTTACTTACCGTACCACATACCTATTCCTTTTCGGAGTCTGAAACGTTCTAGAAAGTGTCCCTTATGTATTCCTCCGGGGTTACAGTTTCAATAACATTGGTTTCAACATTTATAGGATTACCTGAGATATAATGTTTAATTCTTTGACCGTTCACCACCTTCGTATTTGTGCCTTCGAAGTTGTTGATTTTTATGGCACCGGAACGATAGACCTCCTCGATAACGTAAGGATCTTCCCATTTAGAGAGAAGTTTTCCTGCAAAAAATCTTAAATGAGAGCTTTATAGCAATACATAATCACCTATATTAAACTCACGCTTTTGTATCCTTTTGTCATGCCATCTTTTAACTTTTTATTTAAATAATTTGGCATTCTCATAGGCTTGGGTTCTCCATTCATCCAATGAGCTAATGTCAAATAGCCTCTTCTCACCGGCAAGTTTGGAATCATAATTGAGTTCTTTAATAGCCCAATAAGCCTTATGTTCTAGTTCGAGAGGTAAGTGACATGCTTTTCCATAAACCATTTTATACGGAGACATACCCATAGGATTTTTATATGCAGTTCTATAGGCCCATAATGCATCATCAAGTTTCTTGGACCAATTCTTTCTAGATCTATTAACAGTCTTTTGCAAAAATAATTGAGTTCTCTATTACTCAATTCTACTTGACCACTAGACTGCGGGTGATAAGGAGATGCAATTCTATGATTAAAATCATATTTAGCAAGCATTTTACGGAAAGCACCATGTATAAAATGTGAACCACCATCAGTCATTAAATATCTAGGGACTCCAAACCTTGGAAAAATAACTTCTTTAAGCATCTTAATAGAGGTGTTATGATCAGCACTACTAGTTGGAATAGCTTCTACCCACTTAGTAGCGTAATCAACAACAACTAAAATATGTGTATATCCATTAGAGGAAGGAAAAGGTCCCATATAATCAAAGCCCCAAACATCAAATGGTTCAGTAACAAGTGAATAATTCATAGGCATTTCTTGACGTCTACTAATATTACCAATTCTTCGAAATTCATCACAAGAGAAGACAAACTTACGGGCATCCTTAAAGAGAGTAGGCCAATAAAGACGAAATTGTAATACCTTATGTGCAATTCTATCTCCAACGTGGTGTCCTCCATAAGCCTCGGAGTGACACTTGCGTAGGATCTGTTCCTATTCATGCTCAGGTACACAACGTCTAATAATACCATCTACTCCTTCTTTATAAAGGTGTGGGTCATCCCAAAAGTAATGTCTCAAATCATAGAAGAACTTTTTCTTTTGCTGGTATGTGAAACTAGGTGGTATAAATTTAGCAACAATGTAATTAGCATAATCAGCATACCATGGAGCAGTATGAGAAGCATTTATGACATTTAATTGTTCATCAGGAATGCTATCATCAATAGGTAGTGGGTTATCAAGAACATTTTCTAACCTAGACAAGTTGTCTGCAACGAGGTTCTCAGCTCCCTTTCTATCAATGATATGCAAATCAAATTCTTGTAGCGAGAGAACCCATCTAATAAGTCTAGGTTTAGCATCTTTCTTTTCCATAAGATATTTAATAGCAGCATGATCAGTGTGAATAGTTACTTTAGAATCAACAATATAAGGTCTAAAGTTATCACAAGCAAATACAACTGCTAGGAATTCCTTTTCAGTAGTAGCATAATTTCTCTGAGCATTGTTTAGAGTTTTACTAGCATATTGAATAACATTTAATTTCTTATCAACTCTTTGCTCTAGAACAGCACCTACAGCATAATCACTAGCATCACACATAATTTCAAAGGGTAAATTCCAATCAGGTGGCTGAACAATCGGTGCAGAGATCAATGCTTTCTTAAGTATTTCAAATGCTTCTACGCAATCATCATAAAAAACAAATGGTATATCTTTTCGTAATAAATTAGTTTGAGGCCGGGAAATTTTTGAGAAGTCCTTAATGAACCTCCTATAAAAACCGGCATGACCAAGGAAACTTCTTATACCTTTGATGTCCTTGGGACATGGCATCTTTTCAATAGCATCAACTTTAGCTTTATCAACTTCAATACCTCTTTCAGAAACTTTATGCCCCAAGACAATACCTTCATTAACCATGAATTGGCACCTCTCCCAATTCAAGACAAGGTTAGTTTCTTCACATCTCTGCAAAACTCGATCAAGGTTGCTTAAGCAATCATCAAAATAGGATCCATAGACGGAGAAATCGTCCATGAAAACCTCACAAATCTTTTCACAAAAGTCAGAGAATATAGCCATCATGCATCTTTGAACGGTAGTAGGTGCATTACATAAACCAAAAGGCATACGTCTATAAGCAAAAGTACCAAAAGGGCAAGTAAAAGTAGTCTTTGATTGATCATTGGCTGACACAGGTATTTGAGAGAAACCAGAATAACCATCTAGAAAGCAAAAATGTGTATGTTTGGATAATCTTTCTAGCATTTGATCGATAAAAGGTAAGGGGTAATGATCTTTTTAGTAACTTTATTTAATTTGCCGAAATCAATTACCATCCTATAACCTGTAATAATTCTTTGCGGGATCAACTCATCTTTATCATTAGGAACGACAGTAATACCTCCCTTCTTAGGGACACAATTAACATGACTTACCCACTGACTATCAGCAACGGGATAAATTATACCTGCCTCAAGAAGCTTTAGTATTTCCTTTCTTACCACTTCCTTCATCTTAGGATTCAGTCGTCGTTGATGATCACGATCTGGTTTGGCATCTTCCTCTAAATTTATTTTATGTTGACACAGAGTGGGACTAATGCCCTTAAGATCATCAAGAGTATATCCAATAGCAGAACGGTGCTTCTTCAGAGTTTTCAATAATCTCTCTTCTTCATGCTCTGAAAGGTTAGCACTAATAATAACATGATATATCTTTTTCTCATCAAGATAAGCATATTTAAGAGTATCGGGTAACGGTTTAAGCTGAAACACGGGATCACCCTTGGGTGGAGGAGGATCCCCTAGGATTTCAACAAGCAAATTGTGTTTCAGGATGGATTCCCGTTTAAAGAATACTTCATCTATTTCCCTTCTTTCATTCATAAACATATCATTTCCGTGGTCTAGCAAATATTGTTCTAAAGGATCACTAGGAGGTACGGCAATAGAAGCAAGACCAATAATTTCATCTTTACTAGGTAATTCCTCTTCACGGTGTTGTCTACAAAATTTAGAGAAATTAAATTCATAAGACATATCACCTAAACCAATAGTAACAACATCCTTTTGCAAACTATCTTAGCATTAACAGTGTTCAAGAAGGGTCTACCAAATATAATGGGACAAAAGCTATCTTGTGGGGAACCAAGAATAAGAAAATCAGAAGGATATTTAGTTTTCCCACACAAGACTTCAACATCTCTAACAATTCCCATTGGTGAAATAGTATCCCTATTGGCAAGTTTAATTGTGACATCGATATCTTCTATCTCAGCAGGTGCAATATCATGCATAATTTCTTTGTATAAGTCAAAAGAAATTGCACTAGCACTAGAACCCATATCACATAAGCCATGAGAGCAATGATCTCCTATTTTAACAGAAATAACAGGCATGCCTACCAAAGGTCTAGGTTTATCTTTAGCACAAGGTTTAGCAATTCTAGCAGTCTCATCACGGAAATGAATAACATGCCCATCAATATTATCAGACAAGAGATCTTTAACAATAGCAATATTAGGTTCAACTTTAATTTGCTCAGCAGGTGTGTAAGTTCTAATATTGCTTTTCTGAACCACAGTTGAAGCTTTAGCATGATCCTTTATCCTAACAGGAAAAGGTGGTTTCTCAACATAAGAAGTAGGAACAATAGGATCATTATAAGTGATAGTCTTTTCTTCAACTTTAATAGGTGCAGCTACTTTTACTTCTATGGGAGGACGATATTTAAACCACTTCTCCTTAGGGAGATCAACATAAGTATCAAAAGATTCACAGAAAGAAGCTACTATCTCAGAGTCAAGGCCATATTTAGTTCTAAACTTACGGAAAATATCGATGTCCATAAAATATTTAACACAATCAAACTTAGGTGTCATACCTGACTCCTTACCTTCGTCGAGGTCCCAATCTTCAGAGTTGCATTTAGTTCTTTCCAATAAATCCCATTCGAATTCAATAGTCTCCGTCATAAAATAGCCAGCACAAGAAGTATCGAGCATGGTGCGATTGTTATCAGAAAGTCGAGCATATAAATTTTGAATAATCATTTCTCTTGAGAGCTCATGATTGGGGCATGAATATAAGATTGATTTAAGCCTCCCCCCAAGCTTGAGCGATGCTTTATCCTTTGCGAGGCCAGAAATTATATATATAATTGCGATCACGATGAACAAGATGCATAGGATAAAACTTCTGATGAAATTCCAATTTCAATCGTTTGTAGTTCCATGACCCCGTATCATCACATAGCCTATACCATGTCAATGCATCTTCCTTCAAAGATAAAGGGAAGACCTTCTTCTTAATAACATCTCCGGGTACACCTGCAAGCTTAAATAATCCACAAACTTCATCCACATATATTAGGTGCTCATCAGGATGCACTGTTCTGTCTCCTGCAAAAGGATTAGCTAGCAGTTTTTCTATCATTCCCGAAGGAATTTCAAAGTAGACATTTTCATTTTCAGTAGGTTCAGTAGGTTGAGGAGCAACTCTTTGCTCTACTGGTCGGGGTAAAGATACCCCGAACAAGCCCCACAGAGGATTACTTTCCATAGTAACAAGTGACAGTAAATTTCAACACACTATATAATTTTTTCCTTACCAAATTCCACCTACCAAAGGCGCTTCACTCCCCAGCAACAGCGCCAGAAAAAGAGTCTTGATGACCCACAAGTATAGGGTATCTATCGTAGTCCTTTCGATAAGTAATAGTGTTGAACCCAACGAGGAGCAGAAGGAAATGATAAGCGGTTTTCAGCAAGGTATTCTCTGCAAACACTGAAATAATAGGTAACAGATAGTTTTGTGATAGGATAATTTGTAACGAGTAACAAGTAACAAAAGTAAATAAAGTGCAGCAAGGTGGCCCAATCCTTTTTGTAGCAAAGGACAAGCCTGGACAAACTCCTATATGATGTAAAGCGCTCCCGAGGACGCATGGGAATTATCGTCAAGCTAGTTTTCATCACGTTCATATGATTCACGTTCGGTACCTTGATAATTTGGTATGTGGGTGGACCGGTGCTTGGGTGCTGCCCTTACTTGGACAAGCATCCCACTTATGATTAACCTCTATTGCAAGCACCGCAACTACAACAAAAGTATTAAGGTAAACCTAACCATAGCATGAAACATATGGATCCAAATCAGCCCCTTACGAAGCAATGCATAAACTAGGGTTTAAGCTTCTGTCACTCTAGCAACCCATCATCTACTTATTACTTCCCAATGCCTTCCTCTAGGCCCAAATAATGGTGAAGTGTCCTATAGTCGACGTTCACATAACACCACTAGAGGAGAGACAACATACATCTCATCAAAATATCGAACGAATACCAAATTCACATGACTACTAATAGCACGACTTCTCCCATGTCCTCAGGAACAAACGTAACTACTCACAAAGCATATTCATGTTCATAATCAGAGCGGTATTAATATGCATAAAGGATCTGAACATATGATATTCCACCAAATAAACCAACTAGCATCAACTACAAGGAGTAATTAACACTACTAGCAACCCACAGGTACCAATCCCGGATTTAGAGACAAGAATTGGATACAAGAGATGAACTAGGGTTTTGAGAGGAGATGGTGCTGGTGAAGATGTTAATGGAGATTGCCCTCTCCCGATGAGAGGAGCGTTGGTGATGACGATGGCGATGATTTCCCCCTCCCGGAGGGAAGTTTCCCCGACAAAACAGCTCCGCCAGAGCCCTAGATTGGTTCTGCCAAGGTTCCGCCTCGTGGCGGCGGAGTCTCGTCCGGAAAGATGGCTTATGATTATTTCCTCATCGAAAGACTCCATATAGCAGAAGATGGCCATCGGAAGGCCACCAGGGGGGCCACGAGGTAGGGGGCGCGCCCCCACCCTCGTGGGCAGGGTGTGGCCCCCTTGGTGAACTTCTTACGCTCAGTATTTTTTATATATTCTGAAAACGTCTTCCGTGAAGTTTCAGGACTTTTGGAGTTGTGCAGAATAGGTCTCTAATATTTGCTCCTTTTCCAGCCCTGAATCCCAGCTGCCGACATTCTCCCTCTTTATGTAAACCTTGTAAAATAAGAGAGAATAGGCATAAGTATTGTGACATAATGTGTAATAACAACCCATAATGCAATAAATATCGATATAAAAGCATGATGCAAAATGGACGTATCAGACACTCTGCTGGATCGTGAGTTCGTGGGACGTCACCGAGCCGAATGTGTGAAGATCGCGGAGGTATCATACTTTCGCTTACGGTCGATCGTCAAGACGTATGACTACATCAACCGCGTTGTCATAATGTTTTCGCTTACGGTCTATGAGGGTACGTAGACAACACTCTCCCCTCTCGTTGCTATGCATCACCATGATCTTGCGTGTGCGTAGGAAAATTTCTGAAATTACTGCGTTCCCCAACACCATTTATATTAAGTGTATGACCATAGAAGGTTTTATTCACGTAAACAGAACAACAATTATTCTTTGACTTAAATGAATAACCGTATTGCAATAAACATGATCCAATCATATTCATGCTCAATGCAAACACCAAATAACATTTATTTTAGGTTCAACACTAATCCCGAAGGTAAAAGGAGTGTGCGATGGTGATCTTATCAACCTTGGAATCATTTCCAACACACATCATCACCTTGCGCTTAACTAGTCTGTGTTCATTTTGTAACTCTTGTTTCGAGTTAATAATCTTAGCAACTTAACTGGTATCAAATACCCTGGGGTTACTATGAACACTTGTAAAGTACACATCGATAACATGTATATCAAATATACTTTTGTTCACTTTGCCATCCTTCTTATCTGCCAAGAATTTGGGGTACTTCCGCTTTCAGTGACCATTTCCTTTGCAGTTGAAGCACTCAGTTTCTGGCTTAGGTCTAGCTTTGGGCTTCTTCAGGAAGTGGCAACTTTCTTGCCATTCTTCTTGAAGTTCCCTTTCTTTCCCTTGTCCTTTTACTAGAAACTAGTGGTCTTTTCAACCATCAACACTTGATGCTTTTTCTTGATTTCTACCTTCACCAATTTAAGCATCGCGAAGAGCTTGGGAATCGTTTCCGTTATCCCTTGCATATTATAGTTCATCATGAAGTTCTAGTAACTTGGTGATAGTGACTAGAGAACTCTGTCAATCACTATATTATCTGGAAGAATAACTCCCACTTGATTCAACTGATTGTAGTACTCAGACATTCTGAGCACATGCTCACTAGCTGAGCTATTCTCCTCCATCTTGTAGGCAAAGTAGAGGTCTCATACCTCTTGACTCGGGCATGAGTCTGAAATACCAATTTCAGCTCTTGGAACATCTTATATGCTCCGCGGCGTTCGAAACGTTTTTGAAGTGCCAGTCCTAAGCCGTAAAGCATGGCGCACTAAACTATCAAGTAGTCATCATACCGAGCTTTGCCAAACATTCATAACGTTTGCATCTGCTCCTGCAATAAGTCCGTCACCTAGCAGTGCATCAAGGACATAATTCTTTTGTGCAGTAATGAGGATAATCCTTAGATCATGGAGCCAGTCTGCATCATTGCTACTAACATCTTTCAACATAGTTTTCTCTAGGAACATATCAAAAATAAAACAAGGGAGCTATACGCGAGCTATTGATCTACAACATAGATATGCAAAAACTATCAGGACTAAGTTCATGATAAATTAAAGTTCAATTAATCATATTACTTAAAAACTCCCACTTAGATAGACATCCCTCTAATCATCTAAGTGATCACGTGATCCATATCAACTAAACCATGTCCGATCATCACATGAGATGGAGTAGTTTTCAATGGTGAACATCACTATGTTGATCATATCTACTATATGATTCATGCTCAACCTTTGGGTCTCAGTGTTCCGAGGCCATATCTGCATATGCTAGGCTTCGACAAGTTTAACCCGAGTATTCTACGTGTGCAAAACTGGCTTGCACCCGTTGTATGTGAACATCGAGCTTATCACACCCGATCATCGCGTGGTGTCTCGGCACGACGAACTATAGCAACGGTGCATACTCAGGGAGAACACTTATACCTTGAAATTTAGTGAGAGATCATCTTATAATGCTACCGCCGTACTAACCAAAATAAGATGCATAAAGGATAAACATCACATGCAATCAATATAAGTGATATGATATGGCCATCATCATCTTGTGCCTTTGATCTCTATCTCCAAAGCACCATCATAATCACCATCGTCACCGGCTTGACACCTTGATCTCCATCAAAGCATGGTTGTCATCCGCCAATTGCTTCTACGACTATCGCTACCGCTTAGTGATAAAGTAAAGCAATTACACATTTCATACAATAAAGCGACAACCATATGGCTCCTGCCAGTTGCCGATAATTGTGTTACAAAATATGATCATCTCATACAACAATTTATATAATCACGTCTTGACCATATCAGATCATAATATGCCCTGCAAAAACAAGTTAGACGTCCTCTACTTTGTTGTTGCAAGTTTTACGTGGCTTCTACGGGCTTCTAGCAAGAATCGTTCTTACCTACGCATCAAAACCACAACGTAGTATAGTGATTGCTTTTTGTTCTTAAAAAAGAACCCTGTTCATTGAAACCGATTCAACTAAAGTTGGAGAAACAGACACCCACTAGCCACCTGTGTGCGAAGCACGTCGGTAGAACCAGTCTCGCGTAAGCGTACGCGTAATGTCGGTCTGAGCCGCTTCATCCAACAATACCGCCGAATCCTGAATCAACTACTGACGGCAAGCAATATGTATATACACACGCCCACAAATCCTTTATGTTCTACTCGTGCATATAACATCTACGCATAGACCTGGCTCGGATGCCACTGTTGGGGAACGCAGTATTTCAAAAAAATTCCTATGATCATGCAAGATCTATCTAGGAGATGCATAGCAACGAGAGGGGAGAGTGTGTCTACGTACCCTTGTATACCGAAAGCGGAAGCGTTGAGTAACGCGGTTGATGTAGTCGAATGTCTTCACGATCCAACTGATCAAGTACCGAACGCACGGCACCTCCGCGATCTGCACACGTTCAGCTCGGTGACGTCCCTCGTACTCTTGATCCTGCTAAGGCTGAGGGAGAGTTTCATCAGCACGACGGCGTGGTGACGGTGATGATGAAGTTACCGACGCAGGGCTTCGCCTAAGCACTACAACGATATGATCGAGGTGGAAATCTATGGAGGAGGGCACCGCACACGGCTAAGACAACTGTCAACTTGTGTGTCTATGGGGTTCCCCCTCCCCCGTATATAAAGGAGTGGAGGAGGGGAGGGCCGGCCCTTTCTATGGCGCGCCCCAAGGGGGATTCCTACTCCTAGTAGGAGTAGGTTTCCCCCCTTCCCTAGTTGGAGTAGGAGAAGAAGAAAGAGGGAGAAGGAGAGCAGGAAAGGGGGGCAGGCCCCCTCTCCAATTCGTATTGGGCTGGGGGGAGGGCGCCCCCCACTTGGTCGCCTCCTTCTCTTTCCCACCATGGCCCATTAAGGCCCATTGACTCCCCAGGGGGTTCCGGTAACCCCCGGTACTCCGGTAATTGCCCGAACTTATACGAAACCATTCCGGTGTCCAAACATAGCCTTCCAATATATCAATCTTTATGTCTCGACCATTTCGAGACTCCTCGTCATGTCCATGATCACATCCGGGACTCCGAACAACCTGTTTGTCTATGCCAGGGACACTCTGTTTGTCTATGTATACACACATGTACTAAGTTTCCGGTTAATACTGTTCTAGCATGAATAATAAACATTTATCATGATACAAGGAAATATAAATAACAACTTTATTATTGCCTCTAGGACATATTTCCTTCACGAGGCACATCGCCCAGCCTGCATTGCAGCTGGCTAACCTTCGAGCTCTCCGAGCCGAGCTCAAAGGAGGAGGAGGAGATAGGTAGGGATGAACAAAGCAGGGGGAGGAGACGGAGGTTGACCGCGCCGTTGGGTTTTTGGTGGCGGACGCTATGGTGGACAGGGGCGATGACATCCACCTCCTTCACTAACTTGCCAAAGCCGAGGAGGCGGAGCACCTCACAGTGGATAAGCGAACCGAGTCTGAGCGTGCGATCCCTCCCACATTTGCCGAGCTCGTCGCCGACTCCACCATTGTGGCCAAGAACCGTGCCATCCTTGAGTAGCTCAAGTCCGAGGGGGTGGTGGTGGGGAACTACCGCAAAATCCACCTCTGCGATGTGAAGCGGGAGTGTATCTTCGCCGACGAGGAGGAGGACGAGGCACCCTTGATTCACCCCGCTACCAACGACCATGAGACCGGCGAAAGGGGCCATCAAGCTTTCCTTTGGCGAGGAGTAGGAGTAAGGTAGTATCTACTTTGCAATTTCTATTCAAATGTAGCTTGTTTTTATCTATCTATCTATCTATATACAAACTACGTATGAAAGCATTGTTGCATGGATTTGTATGGATTGACAAATGCGAGCCAGCCAGTTCTTATCCACGTCTTCACGCGTTCGTGGACATATGAAGGCACCTACACCGGGCGTTAGGCGTGAATGTTAGGATTAATATCGTGCTTGATTGGCAGTTAGGCTAACAAATCCTAGCGTCTACCTGTGCCAAACATGGGGGCAGACGCTTCGCTTTTCTTTTGCCTACAGTACTTAGAGCTGTGCATGTAGTGAATCAGTTTTTTTTTTACTGATTTTACAATTAATTAGCAGCCATTGTTAGTGGTAAAGAAAGTATTTCAACAAAAACACTAAAGTTGATTTTTTTTTTAATATATTTTATGATACCCCTTCCGACCTATACTAATTGTCACTGATTTAGTACAGTTGTATTAAATTAACACAATCAATACTGATCGGTTGTAAATCGATGATAATTAATATGAAGCGGAGGGAGTTTTTTTTCTTGGTAAGCGTTTGTGCAAGCGCCCTGCAATGAAGATCCTCTAAAGAATCACATTAAGGTATATCTAGCAGGATGCCGCAAAAAAAAGGTATATCTGGCAGGAGATGCTCTTATATTCCATTTCTACCATTGGCAGTGAGATATCAATCTGCGAAGCCCTTGCCATCACTGTGCGAGTCGCTAGCCTCACGAGTCAGGCGTAGCACGTGACCTGACCTTCTCACTCACTTAGCGAACAAGCAAACGCCAGGCAGGAAAGCGCCGCCTTCCCACTTGGCAGCATAACGCGGTGCAGAAAAGAGCCACCAAGCCGCGTAGCGTCAACTCAGCTGGCGCCTTATCCACACGTGATCTCAGATAGCGGCTAGGAGCATGAAAGCTACCCCAAGCCGCGTCTTATCCGCTCGAGCGGCACACAAAGCTCCGTAAGATGCGTTTCCAAAGCGCGCCTGACGAGTAGACGCGACGCAGGAAAGCGCCGGACCGTAGGACGCGGCTAAGAAAACGGCTGTCATCTTATGTTGCCAGAGCTGCCGCACCCGGTTTGTAGCACGTGTGCCATGTGTGTGTGTGTGTGTGTGTGTGTGTGATCCGTTATCAGTTACAGTAGTACATTGAAACTGAATTACGTTGGTTTGTTTGGAAAAGTTGGGGATTCAATAGAGCACAATGTTTACGAAAATTGCTAGGTGTGGACGAGCTCGCGCGATCCCGGCATCGTCACGCATTTGTTCGCCTAGAGATGCGGGACTGCCGTGGTATTTCAGATGGTAGACGAGGTGTCAATTAATGCGTGTACGCAACAGCAAGGGACGCAGTGAGAGCCGATGTTCGCGACAGACGTCAAAGGGCGGTGACGGTGTTTTCTGCCGTCCCGTTAGTTCCCTGGTTTCGCCCCACTGGATCCCTCGCATGCAGCACGGAGGCGTGCATTGACTATTCCAATGCTCAGGGCCACCACTCGAACGGCTAATGTCGTGCTTAATGTGCTTCCGGTCTGACAACATCTTTCCTTAATTTGTTTTTATTTTATATCAGCACAGGTGGCCTCGCGAGGGAGTGTTTGGGTGAAGTGCAAATACTGGGCTGAACTACTGCTGGTGAATTAGCTGCCATGTTTTATCATTTACCCCAGCAAAATTGTTTTTAGCAACTTCAGTATGCCTTCACACCCAAAAATAAATAAATTAGGAGGCTTGTAATTGTTTTTGTAGTAGTGAAAAATTCACCGTATTATGCACCGTGCGAACATTTTAATTACAGTCTTTTTGGCACCAAGGGCGGAAAGGCAAGCCTAAATAGTGGGAAAATGTAGCATATACAAAAAAAACACGTCACTTGTTGTAAATGCTAGTGTTAGTGGAAAGAGCGTACATGAAATTTTCAAAGAGAAATGGAGCAGGCGTATATTGCTGGTGAAAAAACAAATTAGGAGATATTTTTTCCTGGTAACAGTTGGTGTTTGAATTCATTTTACTTTTTCGCATGTGGAAATGTCACATATTTTTTCGTCCTGAATGTTTGTATGTAGCAGTTGGATGTGCCAAACAACGCAAAGCTTTTTTTTTTTTGCCATTATTTTCAACACTGAAAAAAACACCAAGGAAAAATCAGCAAATGTACATACAGGGATGGTTTATTATGTGCGTGTTTGATGTGTTTATGGGACTTGTTAGTGTTGTTATGACAAAAAATACAAGGTTGTCCAGGCAAACAAGGTCCATAATTTAATGAACAGCCATATGCTTTTATCATGAACAATTCAACTTAAAATCCGAGCAAGGCGGAACCTAAATTTATTTTCCCATACAAACCTACTAGTATACCACTCTTAGCACAAGCATTTCTATCCTAATGCACGCAAAACGGAACCTGTTTTTATTATTATTTCAAACAAACCTACTAGCGCACTAATGGTTTTTTCTCCTCGAGACGGCCTTATCTTCAGCTTATCAACTCTAATCACCGACCATAGATTTTTTATGCATGAAGCCTTGCCTGCTTAGCTGGGTTGGTGTGGATCCATGGGTGACTTTCGTGGTTGACTCGCAGCAGTTGCCCGTCCGAGTGCAGTCATCATCGTCAGCAAACCTATGATCTTCGGGATCATATGTAGCCCCCTCTTCCACAACTGAGAGACGGGATTGAACTTCAGGTTCTTCTTCGAGATCTCCATCCACCATTGACACGCCATCAACCCTACCGTGAACTAAAGCTTGCATGCGGAGTCAACATTTGAGATCTGCATTTTCACTACTAGACGATGACAAGGGGGGAGAACACCAGTCCAAAGATGATATGTACGTACCGCGATCAAAGAACCTCTATGGGAGAAACTTTCATGCTCTGGATTACTGCTCGTGTGGTGCTCCTGCTGATTGGCGCCTCCAGGGGCATCCGAAGCAGAGCTGGAAGAGACATGCCTGGTAGACCGGTCGAAGGAGGTGCAGACATCTCTGAACTCGTATGCACACACACCTCTGCTCTCTCCTTTCATTGTGTCCTATAGTCGCGATCTCCATAGCCATGAACTTCTCGCCTTAGACGGCGCCCCAAGAAAGACAATAGATTTGTTTTTACTTATCAGCGTCGGTCGGGTGACCATGGTCCCATAATCTGGTACACACGTATCCATTCCGCACACGGCGTCTGCCTTACAGATGCACAAGGCGGACGTTGTTACAGTGCCAACATATACCTGTACCAATGGAATATCATAATCCTAGTCCGGCATTTACCCGTTATTTTACACAGTTCCGTCTTCCCACGTTACTACTGGACGTATGCAGTCGGCCTGTCTCCGTACGCTCGCATTGAATACAGTACGCGAGCGTTATTGATTCGTTCGTCCAGCTAGCAGGAGCGCGCGAGCCCGTCCATGCCATCGCCACTCTCACAGTGTTTAGGCATATCCTATATGATATACTAGGCGAAGTGGATAGTGCTCGGGGTGCAGATGCAGAGTCGATATGATAGTATAGGGAACGGCGTGGACATAAACTGGATACCGACATAAGTAGGTGCGTCGGCAGTACATACAAAAATGTAGATTTATGCAAAATCAAAAGCGTGAACCCTGCAGTAAAGTGCACTACCCTCATTCCGAAACATGGTGTGCGTGTGTATGTTAAGTTCCCCGAATTTCCATCAAGTCTAACTATACATATCCCACGGCAAGAGGGATGAGCGATCCACAAATCTTGTTATATATGATGTGTAGCAGTCAAGTCAAGGATCATAAGGTCATAAAAGTACGCTATATGCCAAAAATACACAGGAGCTCTTAGGTGCTCCAGACCCCTATATGAATATTAAATATAAAAATTACTATTTTTCTTTAAAAAGTCTGAAATTTGAGGATATCAAATCTGGGTTTCCAATCCAGTGTAAAGTTTCGTGAAAAAATACCAGGAAACGTATCCGTGGCGAAGAAAATACTGTCCGAACAAAAATCTATCCAAACAGTTTTTCTTCTTCTTCTTCTCTATTAGGATTTTCTTTTTGCCACGAATACGTTTACTGGTATTTTTTCATGAAATTTCGCAATGAAGTAGATCGAACACCTAAGTATGATATCCCAAAATCCCAGTTTTTTTTCTTCAAATTTCTCGTAGTTTTTCAAACTTAATGTTCACATAGGAGGTGGAGCACCCAGGTGCTACAAATCCTCTTTCGCTATATGCTCGCTACTCTTTCCTATAAAAGGACACAAATAATAAGTGTCACACATTAGGTGCGTGACACTCCGGTCCTGACGTTTTTTGATGGCAATTTCAGTCACGCAAGGATGGCAAATTCCAGCGGCACATGACAAGTTTCTATCAAAAACAAACTAAAATGCGAAAGTTGTCATCCTCGTGTAACTAAACTTGTCACCGAAAACGTTCAGAGTTGCTTCTTCAGCACTTATCAGGGTTCAAATACTAAAGGTAAGAAAATAGAGAGTAACCATTACTAGTACAAGATAGTATTTTTCACAAATAAAACATAATTGTAGGTGGCTACACTCGCACATGCACACATAAGCATCTCATATACTCCCAAAAATAACAGTTTCATATTTACCAAGGAAGTAACATAAATTTGTTTGTTTGCAATGTATAATCTAGCTAGAAAAATTATAACCCCTTTGTTACTTTTATAAGATGTTTTTAGAGTCCATGATAGTGTAAAAAAAACGTCTTATATTAAGTTATAGAGGGAGTATATTTGTAGATAACAACAATGTCACACCCTATGCCTGGGGTTCAAAATCATAATTAATACCGACGAAATAGAAAACACTCTTATCAAGAGTACAATTGAATTATCTACTCCATCCTATCCATATTAATAGTTCTACATATATTAAAAAAAAGCTATGGCTTGATAATTGATAATTTCTCCTTTTCAGTTTATAAGGCATATGCATATTCTAGACTATCAAAATTTTAAGGTAATGCTCCTCATATAGTAAAGTATATACAAGCCACGTAGACGACTTTAGCCCAAAAGACACCCATCCAAGAAGAGCAATTAAAATCAAAACCTAAGAATCTCCTAAGCTTGATGCCAACAGTCGTCACCTGCCTTCAACACCACCGTAGCGGGCACTGCTAATCTCCAACTTTTCAAGCCTCCGAAGTAGCTTGCCAAGGCCGAACCTGTTTGCCGCCAACGTAGATCATCATTGGCATCGGTCTTGAACAACCTCTCATGCTTCTTGCTAATCCAGAGCCAACATCATCGCAACGATGAAGCCCAAGGATACGAGTCCGCCGCAAGGAGGCCGCCGCCCACTAGTGCAGAACCGGGCAATAACACCAGTTCGTAAAGCCCTTTAGTGCCGGTTCCATAACCGGCACTAAAGTGTGGTCACTAAAGCCCCCCCCCCTTTAGTACCGGTTCAGCACGAACCGGTGCTAAAGGGCAACCACGTGGCACGAGCCAGCTCCGGGGGCCGGGAGCCCTTTAGTACCGGTTGGTAACACCAACCCATACTAAAATGTTTGGGGGGGTTTTGGTTTTATGATTTCTTTTTCATTTAATTTTGTGTTTTCCATTTTAATTTTTTTCCGTTTGCTGGTATTTTACGATACTACACATTGTACACGTTATGCAT
>NC_041390.1:226786363-226807160 GCF_002162155.2 Triticum dicoccoides
ATATAGAATTTCTAGTAGAACCAATCATATATATATCATCAATGTCTCACAAACCACCATATTAATTCACACATACACACATGTATAGCTATATACAATTTCTCCTACATATGCATGTTGCCTTCGGAGCCAGTGGCATTAGCCTAATTGGTGCCTTTGGAGCACGATAACAATTGGAAGTGGTTCATGACCTGGTCGACGGGGGCGGTAGCGGGTAATAGTATTCTCCCTTCGGATTTATGACCTGGTCGAGCAAAAATCCCGCTATTTCCTCTTGAAGTGCTTCTACACGCTCCGTTTCTAGGAGCTTGTCCCGCACCTCTTTGAACTGTTAAGAATGAGATCAATATGCATGTGTATTAGTTGTGTGACTAGATATCGATAATGGTGTAAAAATTGTGAATAGTGTTCTGACAAGCGTACCCATTCCTGTCTTTGAGATCTGCTCCTTTCGGACGCCATCATGCGAATGTTCTCGCAAACGCAGAATGCACACAGATCGATCCCCTGTGCCTGCTTCAGGGCCTTTATTACGAGAATGGAATTTAATTTGATCAGATAATAATTAATCAAGCATGATAATTAAAGAGATGGCAGCTAGCTAGCTAGCTAGTACTACTTAATTACTTACCTTGGGTCGAAACCATTTCAGCTGTCGTTTCCATTCGCCTTCCGTGACGCTGATGAACCTTGCCCAAGCCCTACCCGCCGACAAAGAAAATGAATAAAGAGATTATTAAATAGTTCATATCATGAAATGACGAACTAAATAGGCCGAGATATATAGTTAATAATGATTGAAATTACCTGTTGACTATCCCAAACAAGATGTTATAGTCACTATTTGCTTTGAGTAGTGAGTCCAGTATTTGAACTGTTCCGGCATCAACTTTAATGATACACAAGATCCAGTGAAATCTGCATGCACACACGTTTGCATGTCTTAATTAAGCGGGCATATGTAAGCAAAAACATGTAGCTAGCTAGTAGGCAAAAACAAAGAATTTGTAGTACAAGAAAGTGTGACTCACTGGAAGTTGTAAGGAAGTAGTATATCTTCATTGTATTTGAGGCGCTTTAAGAACTCTAGCATGCTGTCCTCTACCTGCTTTTCATAATGCTTGTTTATTTTCCATGTGTATTCATTAACGGTGTTTGGGTCAATGAACCCAATGCCATAGCGTCCACCTTTTCTCATTTCATACATCTTCATCCTGCATAATACCACATAAAAGAATATAGTAAGGATAATTACAGGTAATGATTGATCAAAAGGATCACTACAGCTAGCTTGAGACTTAAATTACAAAAAGAAATCACTTACAGACAATAGCAACTGATGATAGATTTGTCGAGTGCGTCTTGATTGTATAACTGAAACAGTTCAGAATACTCAACAGTCACAGGATTCTCATGGTAGTAATGATCCTTCTTGACTTGCACCATGAGGGACTCTCGATCGGATCTCTTGGTAATGTCCATGTACCATTGATGCAATTCATACATTCTCATTGGGAGCTTCTTGACCTCTTCTGGCTTGACCAAAGGTTGGCCCCGGGCATATTTCCGTTTTATTTCCTCCTCTGTAAGCACATGCATGTCCTCGATCTCGAGGAGTTGTCCAACAATGATGTTGAGAGTTTCAGCCTGCATTATATGCTCCTGGGTTATTACCACATCGCCCACCTCGGGAACGTAAACTGTTTGCCCACAATAATATTGGGCGCGCGTACTGTCACGTGTTGTTCGCGGCATAACAAGCGGGGGGTCGATTGCGCCGCCTGTTCTCCCAGCTGGGCAACGATTTTCCCGCATTTTTTGACAGCTGCTTGTTGTTTGCTCGAGCTCGAGCTCGCCTTCTTCTGTAGACGTTGTCGATGTAACTTCCTGATGTGGCGCTCATAGTCTGTGTCAACAGGCTTAGGAGCTGGTGGTTGAACCATACGAATGAAGTGGTCAACTACTTCCACAGGCACTTTCTCCCTTGGCGGCGGTGGCGGTTTTGGTCCAAAATGGGTGTCGACTTCTGCCCGCACTATGGAATGTTGGGGAACGTTGCAGAAAATTAAAATTTTTCCTACGGTTTCACCAAGATCCATCTATGAGTTCATCTAAGCAACGAGTCTAGGGAGAGAGTTTGCATCTACATACCACTTGTAGATCGCGTGCGGAAGCTTGCAAGGTGATGATGTAGTCGTACTCGACGTGATCCAAATCACCGATGACCAGCGCCAAACGGACGGCACCTCCGCGTTCAACACACGTACGGAACAGCCACGTCTCCTCCTTCTTGATCCAGCAAGGAAGGGAGGAGAGGTTGAGGGAGATGGCACCAGCAGCAGCATGACGGCGTGGTGTTGATGGAGCTGCAGTACTCCGGCAGAGCTTCGCTAAGCACTATGGAGGTGGAGGAGGTGTTGGGGAGGGAGAAGGAGGCAACCAAAGGCCAGGGCGTTCAGGTATGAAGTCCCTCCTCTCCCCCACTATATATAGGGGTGCCAAGGGGGGGTGGCCGGCCCTAGGAGATCCAATCTCCTAGGGGGTGCGGCGGCCAAGGGGGGTTTTCCCTCCCCCCAAGGCACCTAGGAGGTGCCTTACCCTCCTAGGACTCTTGCCCCCTTAAACCCTAGGCGCATGGGCCTATGTGGGGCTGGTGCCCTTGGCCCATTAGGCCAAGGCGCACCCCCCTACAGCCCATGTGGCCCCCCGGGACAGGTGGACCCACCCGGTGGACCCTCGGGACCCTTCCGGTGGTCCCGGTACAATACCGATAACCCCGAAACTTGTCCCGATGCCCGAAACAGGACTTCCCATATATAAATCTTTACCTCCGGACCATTCCGGAACTCCTCGTGACGTCCGGGATCTCATCCGGGACTCCGAACAACATTCGGGTTACTGCATATACATATCCCTATAACCCTAGCGTAACTGAACCTTAAGTGTGTAGACCCTACGGGTTCGGGAGACATGCAGACATGACCGAGACTCTCTCAGTCAATAACCATCAGCGGGATCTGGATACCCATGATGGCTCCCACATGCTCCTCGATGTTGTCATCGTATGAACCACTATGTCGAGGATTCGATCAAACCCTGTATGCAATTCCCTTTGTCAATCGGTACGTTACTTGCCCGAGACTCGATCGTCGGTATCCCAATACCTTGTTCAGTCTCGTTACCGGCAAGTCAATTTACTCGTACCGTAATGCATGATCCCGTGTCCAACACCTTGGTCACATTGAGCTCAATATGATGATGCATTACCGAGTGGGCCCAGAGATACCTCTCCGTCATACGGAGTGACAAATCCCAGTCTCGATCCGTGTCAACCCAACAGCTACTTTCGGAGATACCTGTAATGCACCTTTATAGTCACCTAGTTACGTTGTGACGTTTGGTACACCCAAGGCACTCTTACGGTATCCGGGAGTTACACGATCTCATGGTCGAAGGAAGAGATACTTGACACTTGCAAAGCTCTAGCAAAACGAACTACACGATCTTTTATGCTATGCTTAGGATTGGGTCTTGTCCATCACATCATTCTCCTAATGATGTGATCCCGTTATCAACGACATCCAATGTCCATAGTCAGGGAACCATGACTATCTGTTGATCACAACGAGCTGGTCAACTAGAGGCTTACCAGGGACATAGTGTGGTCTAAGTATTCACACGTGTATTACGATTTCCGGATAATACAGTTATAGCATGAATAAAAGACAATTATCATGAACAATGAAATATAATAATACTTTTATTATTGCCTCTAGGGCATATTTCCAACAGTCTCCCACTTGCACTAGAGTCACCAATCTAGTTACATTGTGATGAATCGAACACCCATAGAGTTCTGGTGTTGATCATGTTTTGCACGCGAGAGAGGTTTAGTCAGCGGATCTGCGACATTCAGATCCGTGTGCACTTTGCAAATCTCTATGTCTCCATCTTGAACATTTTCACGGATGGAGTTGAAACGACGCTTGATGTGCCTGGTCTTCTTGTGAAATCTGGGCTCCTTTGCGAGGGCAATAGCTCCAGTGTTGTCACAGAAGAGTTTGATCGGCCCCGACGCATTGGGTATGACTCCTAGGTCGGTGATGAACTCCTTCACCCAAATCGCTTCATGTGCTGCCTCCGAGGCTGCCATGTACTCCGCTTCACACGTAGATCCCGCCACGACGCTCTGCTTGCAGCTGCACCAGCTTACTGCTCCACCATTCAACATATACACGTATCCGGTTTGTGACTTAGAGTCATCCAGATCTGAGTCGAAGCTAGCGTCGACGTAACCCTTTACGACGAGCTCTTCGTCTCCTCCATAAACGAGAAACATGTCCTTTGTCCTTTTCAGGTACTTCAGGATATTCTTGACCGCTGTCCAGTGTTCCTTGCCGGGATTACTTTGGTATCTTGCTACCAAACTTACGGCAAGGTTTACATCGGGTCTGGTACACAGCATGGCATACATAATAGATCCTATGGCTGAAGCATAGGGGATGACACTCATCTCTTCTTTATCTTTTGCCGTGGTCGGTGACTGAGCTGAGCTCAGTCTCATACCTTGTAACATAGGCAAGAACCCCTTCTTGGACGGATCCATTCTGAATCTCTTCAAAATCTTATCAAGGTATGTGCTTTGTGAAAGACCTATGAGGCGTCTCGATCTATCTCTATAGATCTTGATGCCTAATATATAAGCAGCTTCTCCAAGGTCCTTCATTGAAAAACACTTATTCAAGTAGGCCTTAATGCTGTCCAGAAATTCTATATTATTTCCCATCAGGAGTATGTCATCTACATATAATATGAGAAATGCTACAGAGCTCCCACTCACTTTCTTGTAAACGCAGGCTTCTCCATAAGTCTGCATAAACCCAAACGCCTTGATCATCTCATCAAAGCGAATGTTCCAACTCCGAGATGCTTGCACCAGTCCATAAATGGATCGCTGGAGCTTGCATACTTTGTTAGCGTTCCGAGGATCGACAAAACCTTCCGGCTGCATCATATACAGTTCTTCCTTAAGATGCCCGTTAAGGAATGCTGTTTTGACGTCCATCTGCCATATCTCATAATCATAGTATGCGGCAATTGCTAACATGATTCGGACGGACTTTAGCTTCGCTACGGGAGAGAATGTCTCGTCGTAGTCAATCCCTTGAACCTGTCGATAACCCTTAGCGACAAGTCGAGCTTTATAGATGGTAACATTACCATCCGCGTCCGTCTTCTTCTTAAAGATCCATTTGTTTTCTATCGCTCGCCGATCATCGGGCAAGTCTGTCAAAGTCCATACTTTGTTTTCATACATGGATTCTATCTCGGATTTCATGGCTTCAAGCCATTTGTTGGAATCCGGGCCCCCCATTGCTTCTTCATAGTTCGAAGGTTCATTGTTTTCTAACAACATGATTTCCAGGACAGGGTTGCCGTACCACTCTGGTGCGGAACGTGTCCTTGTGGACCTACGAAGTTCAGCAGTAACTTGATCCGAAGTACTTTGATCATTATCATGGTTTTCCTCTTCAGTTGGTGTGGGCATCACAGGAACGGTTTCCTGTGCTGCGTCACTATCCCGCTCAAGAGGTAGTACTTCATCGAGTTCTACTTTCCTCCCACTTACTTCTTTCGAGAGAAACTCTTTTTCCAGAAAGCATCCGTTCTTGGCAACAAAGATCTTGCCTTCGGATCTTAAGTAGAAGGTATACCCTATAGTTTCCTTAGGGTATCCTATGAATACGCATTTTTCCGACTTGGGTTCGAGCTTTTCAGGTTGAAGTTTCTTGACATAAGCTTCGCATCCCCAAACTTTTAGAAACGACAGCTTAGGTTTCTTTCCAAACCATAATTCATACGGTGTCGTCTCAACGGATTTAGACGGTGCCCTATTTAAAGTGAATGTAGCTGTCTCTAGAGCGTATACCCAAAATGATAGCGGTAAATCGGTAAGAGACATCATAGACCGCACCATATCCAATAGAGTGCGATTACGACGTTCGGACACACCGTTTCGCTGAGGTGTTCCAGGCGGCGTGAGCTGTGAAACGATTCCACATTTCTTTAAGTGTGTACCAAATTCGTGACTTAAGTATTCTCCTCCACGATCTGATCGTAAGAATTTTATCTTTCGGTCACGTTGATTCTCCACCTCATTCTGAAATTCCTTGAACTTTTCAAAGGTCTCAGACTTGTGTTTCATTAAGTAGACATACCCATATCTACTCAAGTCATCTGTGAGAGTGAGAACATAACGATATCCTCCGCGAGCCTCAACGCTCATTGGACCGCACACATCGGTATGTATGATTTCCAACAAGTTGGTTGCTCGCTCCATTTTTCCGGAGAACGGAGTCTTGGTCATTTTACCTAAGAGGCATGATTCGCACGTGTCAAACGATTCATAATCAAGAGACTCTAAAAGTCCATCGGCATGGAGCTTCTTCATGCGCTTGACACCAATGTGACCAAGGCGGCAGTGCCACAAGTATGTGGGACTATCGTTATCAACTTTAAATCTTTTGGCATCTACACTATGAACATGTGTAATATTACGCTCGAGATTCATTAAGAATAAACCATTGACCATCGGAGCATGACCATAAAACATATCTCTCATATAAATCGAACAACCATTATTCTCAGACTTAAATGAGTAGCCATCTCGTATTAAACGAGATCCGGATACAATGTTCATGCTCAAACTTGGCACTAAATAACAATTATTAAGGTTCAAAACTAATCCCATAGGTAAATGTAGAGGCAGCGTGCCGACGGCGATCACATCGACTCTGGAACCATTCCCGACGCGCATCGTCACCTCGTCCTTCGCCAGTCTCCGTTTATTCCGCAGCTCCTGCTGTGAGTTACAAATATGAGCAACGGCACCGGTATCAAATACCCAGGAGTTACTACGAGTACTGGTAAGGTACACATCAATCACATGTATATCAAATATACCTTTGGTGTTGCCGGCCTTCTTATCCGCTAAGTATTTGGGGCAGTTCCGCTTCCAGTGACCCTTCCCCTTGCAATAAAAGCACTCAGTCTCAGGCTTGGGTCCATTCTTTGACTTCTTCCCGGTAACTGGCCTACCAAGCGCGGCAACATCTTTGCCGTCCTTCTTGAAGTTCTTCTTACCCTTGCCCTTCTTGAACTTAGTGGTCTTATTGACCATCAACACTTGATGTTCTTTCTTGATTTCAGCCTCTGCTGACTTCAGCATCGAGAACACTTCAGGAATGGTCTTTTCCATTCCCTGCATGTTGTAGTTCATCACAAAGCTCTTGTAGCTTGGTGGGAGCGACTGGAGGATTCTGTCAATGACCGCCTCATCTGGGAGGTTAATGTTCAGCTGGGTCATACGGTTGTGCAACCCAGACATCTTCAGGATGTGCTCACTGACAGAACTGTTCTCCTCCATCTTACAACTGTAGAACTTGTCGGAGACATCATATCTCTCGACCCGGGCATGAGCTTGAAAAACTAGTTTCAGCTCTTCGAACATCTCATATGCTCCGTGATGCTCAAAACGCTTTTGGAGCCCCGGTTCTAAGCTGTAAAGCATGCCGCACTGAACGAGGGAGTAATCATCAGCGCGAGACTGCCAAGCATTCATAATGTCTTGGTTCTCTGGGACGGGAGCGTCACCTAGCGGTCCTTCTAGAACATATTGTTTCCTGGCAGCTATGAGGATGATCCTCAGGTTCCGGACCCAGTCCGTATAGTTGCTGCCATCATCTTTCAGCTTGGTTTTCTCTAGGAACGCGTTGAAGTTCATGTTGACATTAGCGTTGGCCATTGATCTACAAGACATATTTGCAAAGGTTTTAGACTAAGTTCATGATAATAAAGTTCTAATCAAATTATGAACTCCCACTTAGATTAGACATCCCTTTAGTCATCTAAGTGTTACACGATCCGAGTCGACTAGTCCGTGTCCGATCATCACGTGAGACGGACTAGTCATCGTCGGTGAACATTTTCATGTTGATCGTATCTTCCATACGACTCGTGTTCGACCTTTCGGTCTCCGTGTTCCGAGGCCATGTCTGCACATGCTAGGCTCGTCAAGTTAACCCTAAGTGTTTTCGCTGTGTAAAACTGGCTTACACCCGTTGTATGTGAACGTAAGAATCCATCACACCCGATCATCACGTGGTGCTTAGAAACGACGAACTGTAGCAACGGTGCACAGTTAGGGGAGAACACTTCTTGAAATTTTATAAGGGATCATCTTATTTACTACCGTCGTCCTAAGTAAACAAGATGCATAATACATAATAAACATCACATGCAATTATATAGTTGTGACATGATATGGCCAATATCATATAGCTCCATTGATCTTCATCTTCGGGGCTCCATGATCATCTTGTCACCGGCTTGACACCATGATCTCCATCATCATGATCTCCATCATCGTGTCTTCATGAAGTTGTCACGCCAACGACTACTTCTACTTCTATGACTAACGTTTAGCAATAAAGTAAAGTAGTTTACATGACGTTATTCAATGACACGCAGGTCATACAAAAAATAATGACAACTCCTATGGCTCCTGCCGGTTGTCATACTCATCGACATGCAAGTCGTGAATCCTATTACAAAGAACATGATCTCATACATCACAATTCATCATTCATCAGAACTTCTGGCCATATCACATCACATGATCAATCGCTGCAAAAACAAGTTAGACGTCCTCTAATTGTTGTTGCATCTTTTACGTGGCTGCAATTGGGTTCTAGCAAGAACGTTTTCTTACCTACGAATCACCACAACGTGATTTTGTCAACTTCTATTTACCCTTCATAAGGGCCCTGTTCATCGATTCCGCTCCAACTAAGGTGGGAGAGACAGACACCCGCCAGCCACCTTATGCAACTTGTGCATGTCAGTCGGTGGAACCGGTCTCACGTAAGAGTACGTGTAAGGTTGGTCCGGGCCGCTTCATCCCACAATACCGTTGAGCAAGAAAAGACTAGTAGAGGCAAGTAAGATGACAAAATCCACGCCCACAACAAAGTTGTGTTCTACTCGTGCAAAGAGAACTACGCATAGACCTAGCTCATGATGCCACTGTTGGGGAACGTTGCAGAAAATTAAAATTGTTCCTACGGTTTCACCAAGATCCATCTATGAGTTCATCTAAGCAACGAGTCTAGGGAGAGAGTTTGCATCTACATACCACTTGTAGATCGCGTGCGGAAGCTTGCAAGGTGATGATGTAGTCGTACTCGACGTGATCCAAATCACCGATGACCAGCGCCAAACGGACGGCACCTCCGCGTTCAACACACGTACGGAACAGCCACGTCTCCTCCTTCTTGATCCAGCAAGGAAGGGAGGAGAGGTTGAGGGAGATGGCACCAGCAGCAGCACGACGGCGTGGTGTTGATGGAGCTGCAGTACTCCGGCAGAGCTTCGCTAAGCACTATGGAGGTGGAGGAGGTGTTGGGGAGGGAGAAGGAGGCAACCAAAGGCCAGGGCGTTCAGGTATGAAGTCCCTCCTCTCCCCCACTATATATAGGGGTGCCAAGAGGGGGTGGCCGGCCCTAGGAGATCCAATCTCCTAGGGGGTGCGGCGGCCAAGGGGGGTTTTCCCTCCCCCCAAGGCACCTAGGAGGTGCCTTACCCTCCTAGGACTCTTGCCCCCTTAAACCCTAGGCGCATGGGCCTATGTGGGGCTGGTGCCCTTGGCCCATTAGGCCAAGGCGCACCCCCCTACAGCCCATGTGGCCCCCCGGGACAGGTGGACCCACCCGGTGGACCCCCGGGACCCTTTCGGTGGTCCCGGTACAATACCGATAACCCCGAACTTGTCCCGATGCCCGAAACAGGACTTCCCATATATAAATCTTTACCTCCGGACCATTCCGGAACTCCTCGTGACGTCCGGGATCTCATCCGGGACTCCGAACAACATTCGGGTTACTGCATATACATATCCCTATAACCCTAGCGTAACTGAACCTTAAGTGTGTAGACCCTACGGGTTCGGGAGACATGCAGACATGACCGAGACTCTCTCAGTCAATAACCATCAGCGGGATCTGGATACCCATGATGGCTCCCACATGCTCCTCGATGTTGTCATCGGATGAACCACTATGTCGAGGATTCGATCAAACCCTGTATGCAATTCCCTTTGTCAATCGGTACGTTACTTGCCCGAGACTCGATCATCGGTATCCCAATACCTTGTTCAGTCTCGTTACCGGCAAGTCACTTTACTCGTACCGTAATGCATGATCCCGTGTCCAACACCTTGGTCACATTGAGCTCAATATGATGATGCATTACCGAGTGGGCCCAGAGATACCTCTCCGTCATACGGAGTGACAAATCCCAGTCTCGATCCGTGTCAACCCAACAGCTACTTTCGGAGATACCTGTAATGCACCTTTATAGTCACCTAGTTACGTTGTGACGTTTGGTACACCCAAGGCACTCTTACGGTATCCGGGAGTTACACGATCTCATGGTCGAAGGAAGAGATACTTGACACTTGCAAAGCTCTAGCAAAACGAACTACACGATCTTTTATGCTATGCTTAGGATTGGGTCTTGTCCATCACATCATTCTCCTAATGATGTGATCCCGTTATCAACGACATCCAATGTCCATAGTCAGGAAACCATGACTATCTGTTGATCACAACGAGCTGGTCAACTAGAGGCTTACCAGGGACATAGTGTGGTCTAAGTATTCACACGTGTATTACGATTTCCGGATAATACAGTTATAGCATGAATAAAAGACAATTATCATGAACAATGAAATATAATAATACTTTTATTATTGCCTCTAGGGCATATTTCCAACATGGAATTGGTTTGCTCCTCGGTCCTGTCGTAAGCCCTCTCAGGAAGAGGAGTAGTGAGGTTTGGACCATATTTATATCGCTTGCCTCTGCCTGTACTTCCTGTACTATGACCTCGACTCGTCCCGCTACGCACCATAGCTGCGGGGTGTCTCTTCTGCGATTGCTGAGGCGGCGGAGACGGCTGACGGGGCTGAGTTGGACGAGAAGGAGTGGCCTGAAGCTATGCAGAACTTGAAGTGGCCTGAGGTTGTGCCGGACTTGGAGGAGGAGTGGACGTCTGACGCTGTGTCAGACTTGGAGGAGGAGTGGCCTGACACTTTGCCGGACTTGGAGGAGGAGGAGTGGCCTCACGCGTTGGTGGACTTGGAGGAGCGGGAGTCTGCTGACTCGGTGGCGGACTTCGACGAGGAGTCAGGTGACGCGGTGTCGGTGGCCTTCGAAAGATGATGCAATCCTTTCTCCATAGAATGATACGATGTTTGGCATCTCCGAGTGTGTGCTCCTCGTCACCTCCAGGAATGTCAAACTCTAGCCCCGAATATTGGTCGACCACCTCATCAACCACGACACGAGCATAGCCTGCTGGAATCGGGTTGCAATGGAAGGTTGCATCGGGGGAATTTGTATAAGCAACGCCGTCCGCCATCTTCAAGGATATGTTCTTAATTTTGAAGTGTAGCTCGCAGTTAGTGTTCTCTGCGATGACATCCACGGGGTATCTATCCAGCATTGCGTCAAACGGGGTGGAACCCACGCTGCTTCTCGGCATGGATGAGGCGGTGGTATCCAATGTTGGATCATCCGCTAGCTGCTGCAGCTGCTGAGACCCCCTTTGCTGGCTAAGTGAGTCGATCTGCTCCTGCTGCCGCTGGAATTTGATTGCCAAGTCCGCGTGCACTGATTCTAGGCCTTGAAGACGTTCATAGTCGAGCTTCCTCAGCTCCTCCTCCATCTTCCTCTCCTTCTCCTCCGCAATCTTCTTTCTCGCACGGGTTCTGTAGTCGGCGTTCCAGTCCGAAAACCCCTCATACCACGGAATAGCGCACATGCCTCGTGTTCTTCCCGGGTGTTCAGGATTTTCCAGGGCACGCGTAAGCTCGTCGTTCTCTCTGTTGGGCTTGAACAACCCGGATCGAGCCTCTTCTATTGCAACAAGTAGCTTATCTTCGGCTCCGTCCAGACATGCCTTCTTGGAAACTTTGCCTGTCTCCGGGTCCAACTCCCCCCATGCGCATAGAACCAAGTCCTGCACCTGGGGGGCCAGCTCAATGTTTCTGGAGTGACACTTGCATCCAGCATCTCTTTCTCAGACTTATCCCACTTAGGCATTCCCACCGCATAGCCACCTGGCCCCAGCTTATGAAACTTATCCTTTTTTGCGGCATTGGCCTTGTTTATTCTTGACCGTTCCTTACATAATTCCGAATCCTTAAATTTCACGAAATCGTCCCAATGAGCACTTTGATTCTCTAGTGTTCCCTCGAATACTGAAGTCTTCCTTCCTTCCTTGACGTACTTGTCCCATTCACGATTCTTGTGGTTCTTAAATGCAACCGCCATCTTCCTAAGAGCAGTGTCCTTGACTTTCTGCACATCTGCTTCTGTGAAATGATCTGGTAGGGTGAAATGTTCCATGAGAGTATCCCAAAGCAGACTTTTTTGTCTGTCGTTGACAAAAGTAAGATCTGGACGTGGCTTTGCTGGCTCTCTCCATTCTTGAAGGGAGATCGGGAGTTGGTCCTTCACAAGAACTCCGCACTGACGAACGAACTTGTCTGCAATCTTCTTAGGCACTAATGGTTCGCCATTAGGTTTGATTGCCTCGATATTATACTTTACGCCCTCCTTCAACTTTTTGTTCGGGCCTCGTTTCGTCCTGTTGCCTGAAGATTTGCTCGATCCGGATGGCTGAAAGAAGAAAGATCGATTCGTTAATATATCTTCAACTCATTTAAAACATGTGATGATCACCAGATGCCTGCTTATATAAATATATATACCTCTCCGGTGTTGTCATAATCGTAGTTCATGACTTCATCAATTCGGTCATCGCAATCGAATATCATATCACCCTCTCTGGTGTTGTTTAGAAATTCGGAGCCGTCATAATCTTCTTCATTTTGATCATCATCTGGCCCATGTATTATATCGAATATGGTCTGTTCTCCCTCTCTGTCGGTATTGTCCGCCATAGCTTTTATTTAACTATGCCAAAAGAAATATAAAACAATTTAGTATTCAAATTACATCGTCTCGAATAATAGATATAATCTCGAATACATCGTCTTGAATAATAGATATAATCTCGAATACATCATCTCGAATAATAGATATAATCTCGAATACATCGTCTCGAATAATAGATATAATCTCGAATACATCGTCTCGAATAATATATAATCTCGAATACATCGTCTTGAATATTATATATCGAGTACATCACTAGCTAGGTAGCTAATAAAGATCGAATACTACAGAAGAATCTAGGACTCATCGTATTCAGGGAACCCATGGCCAGGATAGCTGTCTCGTCCTCTTCTTTTCATTGCCTTCTATCATAACCCCTGTTTCTCCGTGCTTGGTCCAAACATTATAGTGGGGCATGAAATCGGACTTAAACAGGTGGACGTGAATGGTTCTTGACGTAGAGTAATTGTGACCATTCTTACAGCGAGCACATGGACAAAGCATAAAACCATCCGCCCGCTTGTTTGCCTTAGCCACAAGCAGAAAAGTATGCATGCCCTCAACGAACTGGGGAGAGCATCGGTCATCGTACATCCATTGCCGGCTCATCTTCATTACACAACACCGAATAGACCAAATTAATACAAGTTCATACATAAAGTTTATACAACACTTAAATACAACAAACAAATAACTCTCTAGCTAAAGCATTTAAATGCAACAACAAATACGATCAAGATCACAACTAAGGTAACAATGGATCCAACAGCATAATGATACCAAGCCTCACTATCGATGGCATATTTTCTAATCTTTCTAATCTTCAAGCGCATTTTCTCCATCTTGATCTTGTGATCATCGACGACATCGGCAACATGCAACTCCAATTCCATCTTCTCCCCCTCAATTCTTTTCAGTTTTTCTTTCAAGTACTCATTTCTCTTTCAACTAAATTTAACCTCTCGACAATAGGGTCGGTTGGAATTTCCGGTTCACATACTGTCGTGGTTCTAAGCCTGACAGTAGAGTGGGGGTAGGTATGGAGAGGCAAGGTCCTAGCTATGGAGAGGTTGTAAACACAAGAGATGTACGAGTTCAGGCCCTTCTCGGAAGAAGTAATAGCCCTACGTCTCGGAGCCCGGAGGCGGTCGAGTGGATTATGAGTATATGAGTTACAAGGTGCCGAACCCTTCTGCTTGTGGAGGGGGGTGGCTTATATAGAGTGCGCCAGGACCCCAGCCAGCCCACGTAGGAGAGGGTTTAAGGTGAGTTAAGTCTGGGGCGTTACTGGTAACGCCTCACATAAAGTGTCTTTACTATCATAAAGCCTACTTAATTACAGGCCGTTGCAGTGTAGAGTGCCTCTTGACCTCCTGGTGGTCGAGTGAGTCTTCGTGGTCGAGTCCTTCAAGTGAGTCGAGTGAGTCCTTCGTTGGTCGACTGGAAGGCGACCTCTTCTAAGGATGTCCTTGGGTAAGGTACTTTGATCAGGTCCATGACCCTACCCTAGGTACATAACCCCATCATTAGCCCCCGAATGGATTGAGGCTTTGAGTGAGGAAGGAGTTGATGTCGTTTCCGATTAACCTTTGCGCTCCGGTCGTGCGTTGTTCTGGACCAAAGAATCTCTTCGTCGATGGTGAGCAACTTGTTCTTCAGTCGACTCAATCCATTCTCTTCTTTCGTCGAGTGATCTTTCGGGCTTCGACGATTCCCGAGCGATGGATCGCGGGAAACCCCGCGTCTGACAGACTGATCTGCCGTTCGCGGATTCCGCGGGATGCGAAATTTGGGGACACGCGCGAAGTGGAGCGGACCGCGGCGTTCGGATGGGACGGGACATAGACGCCTCGATCTCCGCGCCGCTTTCTCCGCCACGTATCCCGTCTGCACAACTGTTCCTGATATGATTAGATCGACCGGGCCCACATGTCATCCACTCGGAAGGGACCTTATAAATGCGCCCGGCGAGGATTTCTGTACTGTGCCTCAGCATTCTCTCTCTCTCTGCTCCCTTCGTCCCCGTCCAGCGCGCTCGCTCTCGCCCCCGCACAACTCCCCCACGCGCACCTCGCCGGCAACCATGGCCAAGGAGAAGACGGCGGCGCTGGAACGTGCGAAGAAGGCGTCGGCGTCGGAGAAGGCGAAGGGGAGATCTACCAGCCGCGGAGGGTCTTCTTCCAGATCCCGCCTGCCGAAGGGCTGGGTCCAAGGAGACTGGATCCAGTCGACCATCACAGAGAAAGACCTCCTCGACATGGCCAACGAGGGCTTGATCCCTCACGGAGCTGCGAGGCTTCCGGGGAAGGAGTGGCATCCCCAGCCAGAAGAGGGTGAGTGTGTGCTCTTGGCCACCCATGTTGATCGTGGATTTTCTTTGCCGCCGAGTATTTTCTTCCGTGGCTTCTTGAACTTCTTCGGAGCGCAGCTCCACCACTTTACCCCAAATTCTATTGCCTATCTTGCCGCGTTCGTGTCCATGTGTGAGGGTTTCCTGGGCTGTCGACCGCACTGGGGTTTGTTCAAGCATATATTCACGTGTCGCTCTCAGACCGTGAAGAAGGCCAGCCCAGGTGATGAGAGAACCCGAGTCGTCCAAATGTGTGGGGGGCTGGGGATCCAGGTGAGGAATAAGAGCACCTTCCCGCACATGACCTTTCCCGAGTCAGTCAGAGGCTGGCAGTCGACTTGGTTCTACTGCCAGGACCAGTCGACGCCGGGGCAGTCGAGTGGACTCCCACAGTTTACCATGGACCGAGTGAACAAGCCTTCCTCTCTAAAGTTGATTCCGGAGGAGAAAGCTGACGTGAAGATGTTGATGGAGCGCGTGGTGCAGCTGGTTCGGGAGGGAGTGACGGGCATGGATCTCCTGGAGGTCTTCCTTAGGAGTCGCATCCAGCCCCTGCAGTTCCGGAGCCACTGCATGTGGTTGTACTGTGGGACTGAAGACGAGACTCGAGTCCATCCGGAAGCAGTCGACGATGTCACTCTGGAAAGATGGATGGTAGCCGTCACCGGAAACAAGGACAACCCCCGCGGAGCCCGAAGGATTCCTCCACTCGACCACAATAGCGATCCAAACAAGGTACGCTTGCTCTGCTTTCCACTGTGTTCTTGTCACACTTATTTCTGTTTATCTTGTCGACTGGTCGATTGATCTTTGTCTTGATATCCGCTAGGCCCTCACCGATCTGTACTCGATGCCCAATGGGGCACAAGCCCCGACTGAGGAAGGCGAGGCGAGTGGGGGCGAGAGCCAGGAAGAGGAGGAATGGGACTCGGACGTTGCAGAGGATGATGATGATGATGACGAAGATGGCGGTGATGAAGATGACGTTGAAGACGAGGAAGAAGAGGAGGAGGAGGTCGTACCACCGCGCTCGGAAAGGCGGTCGAAGCTTGTCCACGACCCTTCGACTGAACGTGGTAAGGGGGTTGCGACCGCTGCTCAGTCGACCAAACGCCCTCGAACTACCTCTCTAGTGCCGACTGAAAAGGCGCCGAAGCAGCCCAGGGCGGCCTCGTCGAAGCCGATCAAGCTCCTGCCGAAGATGAAGGTGTCCATCCCCACCATATCAGGGTAACCGTGCTGCTTAAGTCTTCTTATTTTGTGTGAACTTTGTCTCTGGTCGACGCTGAAGTTGGTCGACTGATCCTTTGGAGTTGCAGTGCTGCTACTTCTGAAACCTCAGCCCGGGCTGATGACCACGAGATGGAGGACGCAGCAACTTCGAAACCAGGTACTGTATTCTTAACACCGTTCTTAGTCGACTGACTCGCGATCTCTGATCCTGATTCTTCTCCGTAGCTCCACCCAATGTTGTTATCGATCTCCCTGATGATGATGAGGATGAAGAACCACTGAAGCGCAGGAGGAGTCGGAAAGCGTCCGCCAGTAAGGTGCCTCAGGATGTGACGGCGCCTGAGATTCTGACTGCAGAGGAAGAGAACACCACTCGACACACGGTGTCCTTCGCAGATCCATTGACGAGTGCTCAGCAGCCCTCCCTCTTCACGACGCACCACGTCCCAGAGGACCAAGCTGGCGCGGCGAAGGAAGCGATACGTCAGGCGGGAATCATGATGGAGCAGTTGAAGACCATCCGGGATGCGAGCCAGGCAGCTTATGACGCCAGTTCTGCCCTCCAAAGCAATGTTCAGGTCAGTCGACCACCATTTGTTCTGTTGGATATGCTACCAAAAACTTTTCCTTTCCGGAATTTATAGTAGTCACCCACTGGGTGTGTCGATTAAACTCCGTGTTAGCGGGGGCACGCTGAGTGCACCCGCTGGGTGTAGTCCCCAAGGCTAAGGTCGACTGCTGGCAGTCGGCCTTAGGCTTTATGATGTCAATCTTGCTGTCAGTCGACTATGTCGACTGGATTTCACAAACCGGTGGGGGCACGCTGAGTGCACCCACTGGGTGTAGTCCCCGAGACTGTGGTCGACTGCTTGCAGTTGATCACAGTCTTAAAGAATACATCTCTTTTTTTTGAGGTCGACTGGTCGACTTTGTCTTCAACAGGATTAGTGGGGGCACGCTGAGTGCACCCACTGGGTGTAGTCCCCGAGACTACGGTCGAATGTTTGTATTCGGCTGTAGTCTTAGAAACGTGTGTTTTTTCCTTTTTCACTCGGAAGTGAATTATATTTGACATTTAGTCGATTGGTTCTCCGCAAAACTCTTGTGATCTTGTGGCTCGCTATTCTGAGCTGGAAAACAAGCACACTCAGCTCGAGCTGAGCTTGAAGCTGGTTCAGGAGAAGCTGGCGAAGGCAAAGGAGGAGACCGAAGGTATGTTTGGTGAGGCCCTGACGACTGCTTTTCCCCTTGCTTATTTCAAAATCTGACCTTGCTGTAACTTGCAGGTAAGGTAAGGGAGGCCCAACAGAAGAAAGACCTCGAACTAGCTGAGAAGATCAAGCTTGCTGATGAGAAGTTAGCTTCAGTCACCAAGCTCGAACAAGACAATACCAATCTGAAAGTTGCTCTTGGGATCGCCAACAAGGAGGTCAGTCGACTAAAAACTGATAAAGCTGCCCTGACCGACCAAGTCAGCAAATTGACTGGGAAGAAAACTGATCTGGAGGCCTTCCTGAGTGATCTTGCCAAGAAGCTGTTTCTTATGCTTGAAGGTAAACCTCTATGCTTGGCAAACATTTCCAATTGTGGTTTTTCCATTCGACCATCCCCTTGACTTAGTGATCATCCTTGCAGAATTTTGTCAAAACTTTGAAGAAGAAACTAGCCGGCTGGAGCCAAACCTCGACCCCGTCAATTCTCCGGTGAACGACGAAGTTGCCATGGATGTTTTCCGACTGGAGTCTCGTGTTGCAGCTGTCGTGGACTATCTCGCAAGGCTGAAGGCCGCCACATCTCGCATCGACTCGACGCTCTGGCCTGAGGAGACACTTCAGAATGACCTTGAGTCGTTGATGGCCCGCTTGAACACGATCCCTGGTCGAGTGCAGGAATGGAAGAAGTCCTCGGCTCGGTGTGGTGCAGATGTTGCTCTGTGTCTGGCCCGAGTCCACTCTAAAGATGCGCGAGAAGAGAAGCTGGCGGCTCTTCGGGTGGCCAACACCAAGAAACACGACTTCAGGTCCTTTATGGAAACTTTCCTTGCAGCTGCCACTCGGATCGCCGACGGAATTGACTTTGATGAATTCGTTGCACCTTCCAGCCCTCCACAGGAGGGGTAAAAAACTTCTTCTGGTTCGACGCTTTAAATTTGCCTCGGTATGCCGAGTGGAATTGTAACCGATAAACCTTAACAGGCTTAACGCCTGAGCACTTTCGGTTCCTTTAGATATCGATTCAAACTTGAATTTGGTGCTTGAATATGATTGCCTTTGGCTCGAAATGTCTTTTGCAGGTTCAAAGCAAGGCGCCTTTACTGCAATCGACTTATTCTTTAGTCCACTTAGGCGAGCACTGGGCTGCGGCTAAGCCTCCGAGTGGAAGCCCGGCTTACCACTCGGTAGGATTTCTATAACTTAGGCGAGCACTGGGCCGCAGCTAAGCCCCCCGAGTGAGAGGTTCGCTCTTCACTCGGTAGGATTTTTATAACTTAGGCGAGCACAGGGCTGCAGCTAAGCCTCCGAGTGAGAGGTTTGCTCTTCACTCGGTAGGATTTTTGTAACTTAGGCGAGCACAGGGCTGCAGCTAAGCCTCCGAGTGAGAGGTTTGCTCTTCACTCGGTAGGATTTTTGTAACTTAGGCGAGTGCTTGGACTGCAGCTAAGCCCCCGAGTGAGAGGTTTGCTCTTCACTCGGTAGGATTTTTGTAACTTAGGCGAGTGCTTGGACTGCAGCTAAGCCTCCGAGTGAGAGGTTTGCTCTTCACTCAGTAGGATTTTTGTAACTTAGGCGAGTCCTTGGACTGCAGCTAAGCCCCCGAGTGAGAGGTTTGCTCTTCACTCGGTAGGATTTTTATAACTTAGGCGAGTCCTTGGACTGCAGCTAAGCCTCCGAGTGGAAGTCTGGCTTACCGCTCGGTAGGATTTTGATAACTTAGGCGAAACGGATTCGCAGCTAAGCCTCCGAGTGGGAGTCTGGCTCACCACTCGGTAGGATTTTTACAAACTTAGGCGAAACGGATTCGCGGCTAAGCCTCCGAGTGGGAGTCTGGCTCATCACTCGGTAGGATTTTTACAAACTTAGGCGAAACGGATTCGCGGCTAAGTCACCCACTGAGGGGGGATTTTATTGGACAAAAATAAAAAGTGACAGAAATTATGGAGGAACTATGACACTATTATTTTGAGGTCCATGAACTACAGAAGTACTTTATTGCAACTCATCTGAGTGATAAAACTTAAGTATAAAATGGGCGGAGTAGTTCCGCGTTCCAAGCTCGGGGCTCGTCGATATTATGCTCGACGTTGTAAAGACGGTACGCCCCGTTGTGGAGAACCTTGGTGACGATGAAGGGACCTTCCCAAGAAGGAGCAAGCTTGTGTGGTTTGTGCTGATCCACTCGGAGAACTAAATCTCCTTCCTGGAAGGATCGACCTCTCACATTTCTGGCGTGGAAACGATGCAAATCTTGTTGGTAGATGGTCGACCGGATCAGAGCCATCTCCCTTTCTTCCTCTAAAAGGTCGACTACGTCCTGTCGCGCTTGTTCAGCCTCTGCTTCGTTGTAGATTTCAACTCGAGGAGCATTGTGGAGAAGATCACTCGGCAAGACTGCTTCAGCCCCGTAGACCAAGAAGAATGGAGTTCTTCCGGTCGACCGATTAGGTGTGGTCCGCAGCCCCCAAAGCACTGAGGGAAGTTCGTCGACCCAAGCTCCAGCCGCGTGTTTGAGATCACACATCAGTCGGGGCTTCAATCCCTTAAGAATCAGTCCATTAGCTCGCTCTGCTTGTCCATTCGACTGCGGATGGGCGACTGAAGCGTAGTCGACCCGTGTGCCTTGGGAGTTGCAGAAATCTCTGAATTCCTCCGAGTCAAAGTTCGACCCATTATCCGTAATGATGCTGTGCGGGACTCCATATCTGAATATTAGTTCCCTGATGAAGCTAACAGCAGTACCGGTGTCAAGGTTCTTGATTGGTTTAGCCTCGATCCACTTGGTGAACTTGTCGACTGCCACCAGTACATGCGTGAAGCCACTTCGTCCTGTTCTCAAAGGACCGACCATGTCCAGTCCCCATACTGCGAAAGGCCAGACGAGTGGGATGGTCTTCAGAGCCGACGCAGGCTTGTGCGACATATTCGAGTAGAACTGACATCCCTCGCACTTATCCACTATCTCTTTTGCCATCTCATTC
>NC_041390.1:226807170-226862680 GCF_002162155.2 Triticum dicoccoides
GCTTGGACTGCAGCTAAGCCCCCGAGTGAGAGGCTTGCTCTTCACTCGGTAGGATTTTTTGTAACTTAGGCGAGTGCTTGGACTGCAGCTAAGCCTCCGAGTGAGAGGGTCGCTCTTCACTCGGTAGGATTTTTGTAACTTAGGCGAGCACAGGGCTGCAGCTAAGCCTCCGAGTGAGAGGTTTGCTCTTCACTCGGTAGGATTTTTGTAACTTAGGCGAGTGCTTGGACTGCAGCTAAGCCCCCGAGTGAGAGGCTTGCTCTTCACTCGGTAGGATTTTTTACAACTTAGGCGAGCACAGGGCTGCAGCTAAGCCCCCGAGTGAGAGGCTTGCTCTTCACTCGGTAGGATTTTGATAACTTAGGCGAAACGGATTCGCAGCTAAGCCTCCGAGTGAGAGTCTGGCTCACCACTCGGTAGGATTTTTACAAACTTAGGCGAAACGGATTCGCGGCTAAGTCACCCACTGAGGAGGAATTTTATTTGGACAAAAATAAAAAGTGACAAAAATTATGGAGGAACTATGACACTATTATTTTGAGGTCCATGAACTACAGAAGTACTTTATTGCAACTCATCCGAGTGATAAAACTTAAGTGTAAAATGGGAGGAGTAGCTCCGCGTTCCAAGCTCGGGGCTCGTCGATATTATGCTCGACGTTGTAAAGACGGTATGCCCCGTTGTGGAGAACCTTGGTGACGATGAAGGGACCTTCCCAAGAAGGAGCAAGCTTGTGTGGTTTGTGCTGATCCACTCGGAGAACTAAATCCCCTTCCTGGAAGGCTCGACCTCTCACATTTCTGGCGTGGAAACGACGCAAATCTTGTTGGTAGATGGTCGACCGGATCAGAACCATCTCCCTTTCTTCCTCTAGAAGGTCGACTGCGTCCTGCCGTGCTTGTTCAGCCTCTGCTTCGTTGTAGATTTCAACTCGAGGAGCATTGTGGAAAAGATCACTCGGCAAGACTGCTTCAGCTCCGTAGACCAAGAAGAATGGAGTTCTTCCGGTCGACCGATTAGGTGTGGTCTGCAGCCCCCAAAGCACTGAGGGAAGTTCGTCGACCCAAGCTCCAGCCGCGTGTTTGAGATCACGCATCAGTCGAGGCTTCAATCCCTTAAGAATCAGTCCATTAGCTCGCTCTGCTTGTCCATTCGACTGCGGATGGGCGACTGAAGCGTAGTCGACCCGTGTGCCTTGGGAGTTGCAGAAATCTCTGAATTCCTCTGAGTCAAAGTTCGACCCATTATCCGTAATGATGCTGTGCGGGACTCCATATCTGAATATTAGTTCCCTGATGAAGCTAACAGCAGTACCGGTGTCAAGGCTCTTGATTGGTTTAGCCTCGATCCACTTGGTGAACTTGTCGACTGCCACCAGTACATGCGTGAAGCCACTTCGTCCTGTTCTCAAAGGACCGACCATGTCCAGTCCCCATACTGCGAAAGGCCAGACGAGTGGGATGGTCTTCAGGACCGACGCAGGCTTGTGCGACATATTCGAGTAGAACTGACATCCCTGGCATTTATCCACTATATCTTTGCCATCTCATTCGCCTTCGGCCAGTAAAATCCGGCTCGGTATGCTTTGGCCACGATGGTCCGAGAGGACGCATGAAGACCACAGGTCCCCGAGTGAATATCATTGAGGATGAGTCGACCTTCTTCTGGTGTTATGCACTTCTGACCAACTCCAGTCGCGCTTTCTCTGTATAATTGTCCTTTGATTATGGTAAAGGCCTTAGATCGACGGACGATCTGTCGAGCCTCTTCCTCATCCTCCGGAAGCTCTTTTCTCAGGATATATGCGACATACGGAACTGTCCAGTCGGGAATGACCACCAAAACCTCCATGATCAAGTCGACCACCGCTGGGACTTCAACTTCAGTCGGATCTGTGGCACTTTTGGGCTGTGGAGTTTCTTCGGTGAAAGGATCTTCTTTGACTGACGGAGTGTGTATATGCTCCAAGAACACACCACTCGGAATGGCTTCTCTTTTGGAACCTATCTTTGCTAGATCATCAGCTGCTTGATTTTTCAGTCGGGGTATATGATGGAGCTCCAACCCCTCGAGCTTCTTTTCCAGCTTCCTCACTGCACTGCAGTATCCAGTCATGGCTGGGCTTCTCACGTCCCACTCTTTCATCACCTGATTGACCACTAAATCCGAGTCGCCATAGACCATCAGGCGACGGACGCCGAGTGAAATGGCCATGCGCAACCCATATAAGAGGGCCTCATATTCCGCCTCATTGTTGGAGGAATCAAAGTGAATCTGGAGCACATATCTGAGCTTATCTCCTCTGGGGGAAACCAGGACAACCCCAGCACCGGAACCATTCAACATCTTAGAGCCATCAAAGAACATGGTCCAATGCTCCGAGTGAACTTCAGTCGGCTGCTGTTGTTCAATCCACTCGGCGAGGAAATCTGCTATTGCCTGGGACTTAATGGCTTTCTTTGCCTCAAACTTGATATCAAGGGGAAGAAGTTCAATCGCCCATTTGGCCACTCGACCAGTTGCATCTCTGTTGTGCAAAATCTCTGATAGTGGAGCGTCGCTGACGACTGTGATGGAATGATCAGAAAAATAATGAGCAACCTTCTTTGTGGTCATGTATATTCCATACACAAGCTTCTGATAATGAGGATATCTCTGCTTGGATGGAGTCAAGACTTCAGACAAATAATACACTGGGCGCTGAACTTTGAGAGCTTTTCCTTCTTCTTCCCGCTCGACCGTTAGCACAGTACTGACGACTTGTCCTATGGCTGCGATATAGAGCAACAGAGGCTCTTTGCTGATTGGAGCAGCAAGCACCGGCTGGATGGAGAGCAGAGTTTTTAGCTCGGCAAACGCTGCATCAGCTTCTGGAGTCCACTCGAACTTGTCTGTCTTCTTCATCAGTCGGTAAAGAGGCAATGCCTTTTCACCGAGTCGTGAGATGAATCGACTTAATGCGGCCAAGCATCCAGTAAGCTTCTGGACATCGTGCACTCGCACAGGGCGTTTCATTCGGAGAATAGTGCCAATCTTCTCTGGGTTAGCGTCGATTCCCCGTTCGGAAACGAGAAAACCGAGTAACTTGCCACCAGGAACTCCAAATGTGCACCTTGATGGATTGAGCTTGATATCATATCTTCTGAGGTTGGCAAATGTTTCGGCGAGATCAGCGAGCAGGTCGGAACCTTTTCGTGACTTGACAACGATATCATCCATATATGCTTCCACATTCCGACTGATTTGAGTGAGTAGACACTTCTGAATCATTCGCATAAATGTGGCTCCGGCATTCTTGAGGCCGAATGGCATGGTGATATAGCAGAAGCACCCGAATGGAGTGATGAAAGCTGTTTTTACCTCGTCGGGTCCATACAGACGGATCTGGTGGTACCCGGAGTAGGCATCTAAAAAAGATAGCCTCTCGCATCCCGCGGTCGAGTCAACAATTTGATCTATGCGAGGGAGAGGAAAATGATCTTTCGGGCAGGCCCGGTTGATGTGCTTGAAATCAATGCACATTCGGAGCGACTTGTCCTTCTTAGGGACCATGACGACATTAGCGAGCCACTCGGAGTGGTATATCTCTCGGATAAATCCGGCCGCCAACAGTCGAGCCACTTCTTCACCAATGGCTTTTCTCTTCTGGACGGCGGACCGCCGAAGATGCTCTTTGACTGGTTTTGCAGATGAGTCGACTCTTAGGCGATGCTCAGCCAGTCCCCTGGGAACACCTGGCATGTCAGCGGGCTTCCATGCGAAAATGTCCCAGTTCTCACGGAGGAACTGGATGAGCGCTTCTTCCTATTTTGGGTCGAGTGTTGTGGAGATGCGAGTCGGAGCTGCATCGGGGTCGGTCGGGTGAATGTGAACAGGCTTCGTCTCACCGGACGACTGGAATGCAGACTCTGTGGCGGGTTTCTTTGATCGCAGCAAGTCACTCGGATCTGCGTTTTGCTTGTATTCTTCGAACTCGACCGCTGTCACCTGGGAATCGGCAATCTTGGAGCCCTTCTGAAAGCACTCTTCTGCCTTTTTCCGATCACCGGTGATAGTGATCACTCCTTTGGGGCCGGGCATCTTCAATTTGAGGTACACGTAGCATGGTCGAGCCATGAACCGTGCGTAAGCTGGTCTCCCCAAAATGGCATGATATGCACTCTAAAAATCCACGACCTCAAACGTCAACTTTTCTTTGCGAAAATGCTTCGAATCACCAAACACCACGTCCAAAGCTATTTGGCCGAGTGACTCGGCTTTCTTCCCTGGTATAACCCCATGAAAGCTCATGTTACTAGTGCTCAGTCGGGACATCGGAATGCCCATTCCTTTCAGTGTGTCCGCATACAACAAATTCAGCCCGCTTCCACCATCCATCAGCACTTTTGTCAGTCGAGTGCCTTCGACAACTGGATCGACCACCAAAGCTTGCCTCCCGGGGGTGGCAATATGAGTCGGGTGATCAGATTGGTCGAATGTGATGGGTATTTGAGACCACTTCAGATAATTTGCTTTTGCTGGGGCAACCATGTTCACCTCTCGGTTAATGACTTTCAGTCGACTCCTGCTTTCCACATCTGCAAAGATCATCAGAGTGGAGTTGATATGCGGATATCCTTCCTCACTGTCCTCCTTGTCTTCAGCCTTGTCCGACTCCTTCTCCTTGTCCTTAGACTGTTTTCCCTGAAACTGCTGGATCAGGAGTCGACATTGGCGAGTGGTGTGCTTCGGGTAGATGATATTCCCCTCTTCGTCTTTCTTCGTGTGGATGTGACATGGCATATCCATTACGTCGTTCCCTTCTTTATCCTTTACCTTCTTGGGGTTCCAGGATCCTTTTGGTTTCCCCTTAAACTTTCCTTGAGTCACGGCCAGAGCCTCTCCAGGAGCTGCCGGTTCAGCCTTCCGCTTCTGTTTCCGACTGGTGTTTCCTTTTTTCGACTGACTCGGCTTGTGCTTGCCGCTTCGGAGTCGGTCTTCTTCTTCGCCGTTGGCGTACTTGGTAGCAATCTCCATCATCCGACTCAAGGTCATGTCACCGGTTCGACCAAACTTCAAACTCAGTTCTCTGTTCTTGACGCCATCTTTGAAGGCGCAGACTGCCTGATGATCAGACACATTCTCCACAGTGTGGTGCAAAGTGATCCACCTCTGAATATACTCTCTGAGAGTCTCATTAGCCTTCTGCACGCAGACTTGCAACTCTGTCAATCCAGCTGGTCGCTTGCAAGTCCCTTCAAACATTCTGATGAACACTCGGGACAGATCTTCCCAAGTGTAAATGCTGCTAGGAGGTAATTGAGTCAACCATGCCCTGGCAGAACCTTCCATCATGAGGGGCAAATGCTTCATGGCCACCTCGTCGTTCCCACCACCAATCTGAACTGCCACTCGGTAGTCTTCAAGCCAAGTTTCAGGCTTAGACTCACCAGTGAACTTGCTGACTCCTGTTGCCAATCTGAAATTGGGAGGGATAACTGCGGCTCTGATAGCTCTGCTGAAACATTCAGGACCAGAAATATGCATTCGACTGCTTGTGGGAGCATCTCTGTCGAGTCCGCCCCGATGGGCTCTGTTCCGGTCGACCAAACCTTGCACGATAATGGATCGCGCATCGAAGCCTGGTTCTCTGGGGTCGACTGGAACCCTTCGCCCTGTACTGTACTGACGCCTGTCATCTTGCCACCGAGGAGCGTAAGACCCACCCCTCGGAGGGGAAAGGGGCACTCGACGCCTATCATCTCGGTCGAGTCGGTCACCATATTGATCTCGCCGATTCTCGCGCCTTCACGCCGCGGAGGCGATCTGGGGCTGTGAGCCGACTGAACCGTATTCACAGTGACGGATCGACTGTGAATTCTGTTGCGCGACTGAGACACGGCTGAATTCTGATCTCCTGCTGCCCGGAGCAGATCCCTGATCTGCAGCAAACCTCTGCCAGCTTCCGACTGCGAAGGCTGGATGGACTCTGCTATACGGGTCGCAGCTGCTAAATTCTGAATTGGGGTTCGATATACCTGAGTCGGCGGGAAGAGTTGACGTCGACTGGTGTCGGGAACTCGTTGCCGCGCGCGCTCGTCGAGTGCTCGCTGAAGGTTCTCCAGTCGAGTGCGCTCGGCCAAATTGGCCAGACGCACCTCCTCCAAGGCACGAGCCTCGGGGGTTTCTCCTGCGATGGGAGTACGCAGGGCATCCACGTTCCTGCGGCGAAGTTCCTCTCTTTGTAGAGAGTCGAGCGGCTCGGGCTGGTACTCTTCGTGGCGTCGTGCGGGGTCGCCTCCGTCACCTGCTCCATCATCACGGGCGAAGCCAGGGGGACTGCGGGGCCCGTCGACCATCAAGATTTCCGCCGCTGGATCACTGCTACCGCACTCGGATGCAGTCTCTACGGAGCCAGTCGACAGATCGAACAAGCCGTAGAGAGATTCGTCGGGCTCGATTGCCGCAACTTGGGTGGTGGCCGATTGGCGAGCCACCGCGTGCCTCACCCATTGCTGAAGCCTCGACCGGCCCGAGCGCTTGCGCTGGCGGGAAATCGGGAGGGTGGACGATGGAGGAGTCGTCTGATACGGGGTTGAAGGTTGCCGCAGCAGAACGTCGCGGACACATGCACGAAAATGCGTCGCACCGCGGACGGGGAGCGCATCAACGTCGAGTGGAGCCTCCTGGCGCCAGGCGGAGTCGTCGGCGATGAAGGTGAGAGCGCCGAGACGGATCTCACGACCCTCGACCAAAACTCCAGCAGACACCATGATGAAAGTACTCGGAGGAATCGCAACTTCTCCACAAAATCGCTAAAACACCTGCCCCACGGTGGGCGCCAACTGTCGTGGTTCTAAGCCTGACAGTAGAGTGGGGGGTAGGTATGGAGAGGCAAGGTCCTAGCTATGGAGAGGTTGTAAACACAAGAGATGTACGAGTTCAGGCCCTTCTCGGAAGAAGTAATAGCCCTACATCTCGGAGCCCGGAGGCGGTCGAGTGGATTATGAGTATATGAGTTACAAGGTGCCGAACCCTTCTGCCTGTGGAGGAGGGTGGCTTATATAGAGTGCGCCAGGACCCCAGCCAGCCCACGTAGGAGAGGGTTTAAGGTGAGTTAAGTCTGGGGCATTACTGGTAACGCCTCACATAAAGTGTCTTTACTATCATAAAGCCTACTTAATTACAGGCCGTTGCAGTGCAGAGTGCCTCTTGACCTCCTGGTGGTCGAGTGAGTCTTCGTGGTCGAGTCCTTCAAGTGAGTCGAGTGAGTCCTTCGTTGGTCGACTGGAAGGCGACCTCTTCTAAGGATGTCCTTGGGTAAGGTACTTTGATCAGGTCCATGACCCTACCCTAGGTACATAACCCCATCACATACCTCCTAAATTTTTTTTCTATGTCAACTTGATGGGCATAATTTGTCATAAACACAAAATGCAACTAGTTTTAAAAGAGAATATATATACCACATCCGAATCATAACAAGGACGAGGGCCGACGGGGACGGATATCAAAACCATGGCACTATATGTATAACAAACAACGTACGGGTAAGATAATTATACGAGTAACTATATATCCAAATCACACAAACATCAATTTTTATATAAAATTTCATGAACAAGAGGCTCACCACAAGGTGGTGCCGGCGACGGTACGGTGCGGGCAATCGACGGTGGTTACGACGGAGATTTAGAAGGCACTAAGTAAACCACACCTACATATGCAAACTAAGTGTTATTTTTGACCTCAAATTGCATATAAATCAAATACTAGCACATATATATATATATATCCTCCCAAATTACTAAACTCACAAATTAATCACTATATAAAGCATTGCAAGAGCTAATCTAGCAATGAGAGATGAAAGGACAAAGTTGCTAACCTTTATGATCATTTGAATGGATGGGGGCTTCAAATCTTGACAAATTTTGGGCAAAATGTGTGATGAGCTCGAGAGGAAGAGGGGAAGAACAGAGAGGAGAGGGGAAAGGGGAAGAACAGAGCAAGCTCGGGTGGACGAAGGATTTATGTAGGACGACCTTTAGTACCGGTTCATGCCAAGAACCGGTACTAAAGGGGCTGGAGGGGCCCCAGTCTGACAACATCCTGCCACCACTCTCATTAGTACCGGTTCGTGGCACGAACCGGTGCTAAAGGTTCGCCACGAACCGGTACTAATGAAAGCGGCCCGGCTAGCCGTTGGAACCGGCACTAATGTATACATTAGTGCCGGCTCAAATACAAACCGGCACTAATGTGCTTCACGTTTGACCCTTTTTCTACTAGTGGCCGCCACAACATCCCCGCTTGAACGAACTAGCACTTAGATCGATCACCAACCACATAGCATAACACCGCGCATCAGGGAAGCACCCGGAGCTCCCTTATTCACCGTTTTGTTGCCCTCGGACTAATGAAATACGAATTATATGCCAAGTATAGATTTAGAATTAAAAATGTCATTATTGTCGCAAGCATATGACTCATCACGAAATAAAGAAATAGAAAATTTGTGTGTTTGATCTTTTCAAACAATAGAACGAGTAACAATTCATATTTAATATATAAATAAAACATTAGTATAGAATACAAAATACAAATCAATCATCTAATTTCAGGTAGATATTATTTCATATGTATAGAGGGTATTCATATACTATAATATGAATCAAATGAGGTATGGATAAAAAAGACTACTTCTTCTGGACCCTAAAAAATAAAGAAGTGAATATTCAATTTTTTAATTTTTATGTAAGGAATAAATCATGCATACATCTAAACAACCTTTTATTAAATCAAAGCAACCCTTTAGTAAGTCCAAGCAAACTTTAATAAATCCAAGCATCCCTTTCGTAAATCCAAGCAAACTTTTCGTAAATCTAAACAACATTTTCCTAGGTGCCCTCGAATTAGCCCGGGAGATCGTATTGATTACCGAAACATGAGTTTATTTAATAGACTAGTGAAAAAGGAAAAATATTATCAAGACGAATAAATAGAGTAACCTTGAAACGATAACGATTAATTACTCTTGCTATAAAACAAGCTCATATTTTATCTTTCTTACCGTTTGTAACAATGAGAATGCGAACTCAATGGTAAAAAGAATTTATTAATGAAATAGCACATACATTTTTCGTCTGGCAAATTACCATGGGAAAAGAGAACCAACTAGTGATTGGACGATTAGGAAGACAGTGATATCCTCAGCCCAACAGGGATCAAATCTTAGGTTTACATTTTGTGTCTCATATAGCAGAATATTCTTTGAGTGGAAGTCAACATTTTTGTCTATAGAGAGGTGCCTATGTTTTTTTTTTCCATACGATCAATGAAAATGGATAAGGTTCCACTATAGATAACGGAACAAAGACCAGAAAACGTCCATAGTGCAAAGAAAGGAAAAATAAGTGAAAGACAAGCTAGGCGTCTATGTGATTTTTTCAATCTCAAGATCCACCGGCCCAGTCTTTTGAGGACGCTTATAGGGGTACTTGCATACTCATAAGGGATGAATGTATCTACATGTTTGTGAGAGTCTGTATTTGTAGTGTGTTTCTAAAAGAAAATTATGTGAAAATTAACCACGTTCGGCACTTGGCCTGCTTGCTTGGGCATTAGAGCAGAAGATTTATCTCTTGTGCTAAGAAAAAGAGAGCACGTGGAAGCAGTTGACCCAACCAAGCAGTCATTATCGTTAATTGTTTAAGCAGAAAGGAAGCTCCCTCTTGAGGAAAGCTCCCGCGGGCCACGGGAACGCAGAGAGTGACACGTCGCCTTAAAGAATAACCGCTTGTGGCGAAGCCAGTACGTACTCCGCCCGTCCGCCGTCGACATGCTCCGCAGCTGCAGCCCGCGTGGGTTCCAACGCATACCTATAAATAAGCACACGCACGAGCACGACACTAAGTAACACTCTCACTCTCTCACTCCAGCGCAATCATCAAGCTAGACACTAGCTATCGACCGGCAGCCAGCAGCTATGGACATGAGCCTCGAGCACTCGAGCTCTCCCTCCTCCTCATCCACTACCGAGCGCGCCGGGACGGCGTGGCCGTGGCCGCCGAAGCGCCCCGCGGGCCGCACCAAGTTCCGGGAGACGCGGCACCCCGTGTTCCGCGGCGTGCGCCGCCGTGGCAGCGCCGGCCGGTGGGTCTGCGAGGTGCGCGTGCCCGGGGAGCGCGGCACGCGCCTCTGGCTCGGGACGTACATCACGGCCGAGGCGGCCGCGCGAGCGCACGACGCCGCCATGCTCATGCTCCGGGGCCACTCCGCCGCGTGCCTCAACTTCCGGGACTCCGCGTGGCTGCTCGCGGTGCCGCCCGCATTCACCAACCTCTCTGACGTCCGGCGCGCGGCCGTCCAGGCCGTCGCGGACTTCCTGCGCCGTCCGGAGGCCACCAGTGCCGCTGCCGCGGTGCAGGAGGTCACCTCCAGCGTGTCCGCCCCGTCGTCGGCGGTGTGCAGTGTGCCCTCGTCAGAGACGGCGCAGGCTTCCCCTGATGCCGCTTTTGAGGCGCCGGCCGCACTGGACATGGACGTGTTTGACCTCGACTGCTTGTTTGGGGAAACGGACTCCGACGCGTACTACTACGCGAACCTTGCGCAGGGGCTGCTCATGGAGCCACCGCCGACTGTGGCCACCGGGTCGTACTGGGACAATGGAGACTGCGCCGACGGCGGAGCCGGAGCTGATGTCGCGCTCTGGAGTTACTAGTACTAATATCAACAATCTCCAGCATATATTCGAGTTGAAGCCGCTTCGATTATGATCCACGTCCCGAGACAGTCCATCGATGGCGCGCGGCATCGAATTGGATGGAATGGATGATGTTCCTGCATATTTCTTCTCAGGTTCTGCGTGTCTCCTCATTCCTCTCATGGCAAAAAGACGTACAAGCAGTTTTTCTGGTGGGCCCACCTGCTACCGGCCCGGAGGGAGACAATGACACGCGGTTATAGTGTCTCTTGACTCTTCTTCGTACCGAGTGTCGACTTCCTTCCTTGTCGACCGGCCCCTTTGGTATATCCTGTTGGAAAACACCCACGTTGTCCTCTGGCTAACTGATGGCACCCGGTTCTTCAGCTCTCCAACGGGCGCGTGCACTACGTGCGCATGATCTCCTCACATGCCGGAACTGCATGCGATCTCCCTGCTCTCTCTCACGCAGTTGTAACAGTATATATGTACTACTCCTCAGATGAATATAGCAGTGTTCGAGTTCGCATAACCTAACTTGGTATCAGTCGCACCCGATCCTCCATCGCTTCCGCTATGCATCGCTTCCTCCGCCGCACCCGCTCGGCGGACCTCGACGCGCCGCCGTCCAACCCCTTCGCCCCGATCCCCGCCGTCACCCCGACCGCGGCCGCGGCCACCCCTCTCCCTGCGGCGACCGTTGCCAACCCCGCGCCCCGCCGCGCTTCCTTCGCTGATCGGGGCAAGGCGGACGTTCCTGTGGTGCCCGTCCCTGCGGCTGCGCCTGCCGGCTCCTCCTCGACCGCGGGCATCCTCCACACGGCTGGCAGCACCCCCGTCCCCGCACCGGGCGGACCTGGACGCGCCCTCGTCCCGCATCTCGCCCTCGGCGGACTTCGCGGCTCCGACGCCAGCCCCTCTTCCACGGCCGGCCTGCCGCCCTCCATCACCCACTTCTTCTCCGCCAAACTCCAGCTCGAGTCTGGCAACTACTCCCGTTGGCGCCAACTCTTCTACACCATCTCCTGCAAGTACGAGGTGCAGCATCATCTCGACGTCGCCGCCGATCCGCTCGGCCAGAGCGCGGTCTGGCGCAACGACGACCTGACCGTGGTCCTCTGGATGCACGGCGTGGTCGACGAGGAGCTCCTCGACGTCGTCGCCACTCCGGCCAGCACCGCCCACGACATCTGGTCGCAGCTCCACCTCCTCTTCATGGACAACCGGCCGGGGCGCGCCGTCATCCTCGGCGCCGAGTTCCGGAACCTCGTCCAGGGTGATCTCTCCATCGCCGAATACAGCAGGCGCCTTCAGTCCCTCGCCGACGCCCTTGAGGACGTGGGCGAACGCGTCACCGATCAGTCCCTGACCCTCCAACTCATCTGCGGGCTCAATCGTAAGTACCACGTCATGGCGACCCTTTTGCCGATGCAGTCGCCGTTCCCCACGTTCGTGCAGGCCCGCTCCCGACTGCTCATGGAGGAGATCTCGGCCACCGAACGTGCCCGCCTGGATGGCCGCCCCGAAGCCACGGCCACGGCGCTCACCATCGGCCACGGCTCCGGCAGCAGTTCTGGTGGCTCCGGCAGCTCCTCCGGGGGCCCCTCCGTCGACCGCGGCAGCTCCCACAACGACCGCGGCAAGGGTACGGCCGCGTCTCCCACCACCGATCGCGACCGCGGTGGGCGCGGGCGTGGCCGCGGACGTGGCCGCGGGCGCGGCGCCCAGTCCTCTGGTGGTGCCCCGACTGGGCGCGGCCCTGCTCCTGCTGGCCCCGGCGCGATCCCCACGGGCTACTTCGCTCCCTACGGCGCGCTGCTCCCAGGCCTTCCCCAGCCTCGCGCGCCCTGGGCCGCCCCCAACGCTGCCGGTGTCCTAGGCCCACGCCCGCCACCCCGCACCAGGCCTACCCGATTGCTGCCGCCTCCTCCTCTGGCGGGCCGACTTGGGAGCAGTACAACCAGCTCTATGCGGCGCTCCAGAACCTCTCCATGCAGCAGCATCAGGCCGGTGGCGCGCCGGACTGGTTCCTCGACACGGGCGCTACGTCGCACGTCGCAGGTACGACAGACATCCTCACCTCGTATGGTTCCCCTTCATTGCGTCATTCCTCTGGCATCTTAGTTGGTGATGGGTCTCGTCTTCCCGTTACTGCCGTAGGATCCACCTCCCTCTCAAATTTTTCTTTGCATGATGTTCTTATTTCTCCCACAATCATCAAGAACTTAATATCTGTGCGCCGCTTCACTCAAGATAATTTTTGCTCAATAGAATTTGACCCGTTTGGTTTTCCCGTGAAGGACCTAGCAACGGGGAAAATAATCATGAGGTCCAATAGCCATGGGGATCTTTACCCCTTCTTCACCAACTCCGGCGTGCAACAAGCCCTCTCCGTCGTCACCAATGGCCTATGGCACCTCCGGTTGGGCCACGCTAGCAATAAAACTGTTTCCATTCTAGCTCGTGATTTCCTTCCAAGTTGTAATAAAGACATGCCTAGCAACACCGTATGCTCTTCGTGTAAACTAGGCAAGCAGCCAAGACTGCCTTTTACTCATTCATTTTCCAAAACTAGTGCACCGTTTCAATTAATTCATTGTGATTTGTGGACATCACCCCGTGTACAGTTTTTCCGGTTTTCAGTATTACCTAGTGATACTTGATGATTTTTCACACTACTCGTGGACCTTCCCGTTGCGCAACAAGTCCGACACCGCCGCCACCGTCTCTCGGTTCTTTATGTACGTTCTTACGCAATTCCACGTGCCTATACAGTGCATGCAATGCGACAACGGCGGCGAGTTCCTCACCTCCTCCTTGCGCGACCTCTTTTCTCACTACGGCGCCTCCTTCCGTCTTTCCTGTCCACACACATCATCACAAAACGGAAAGGCCGAACGCCTAATACGCACCACAAACGACATCCTTCGCGTTCTCCTAATCCATGCAAATCTTCCACCTCCCTTTTGGGTAGAAGCTCTCCACACCGCCACCTACATTCTCAACCGGCGACCATCCTCGGCCATCAACTTTGTGACACCCTACTTTCTTCTCCTCGGCCAGCACCCCACGTATGACCATATGTGCGCTTTTGGTTGCTTATGTTTTCCAAACACCATCGCTACGAGTCCGCACAAACTCGCCCCACGGTCATCTCGGTGTGTGTTTCTCGGGTACCCTCTAAAGCACAAGGGATATTGTTGCCTGGACCTGGCTACACGCAAAGTAATTATCTCTAGGCACGTCACGTTTGATGAGCAAAATTTTCCCTACTATTCTGGCGACTCCACAGGTTCCTCATCCGATCCACCAGCCACAGACAATCCTGGCGCCGTCATCCATCCCGGTCTCCGCGCGCCTCCCATAACACACCAGTCCCGATCGATATCTTCTCCGGGATCGCCGCCTGCTCCCTCCTCAACGTGCGCACCTGCCCAACCAGCTCCTAGCTCTCCCACTGGGCCTGCTGGCCCCACCCCCACGTGCCCTACCACGCCCACTCACCCTGCGCCACGGCCCCCTGGGTCTCCCGCCCAGCCACCCACCGCGCCAGTCTCCCCAGCCACTCCGCGCCTCGCGCCAATCCCCACGCCGCCCGCCTCCCCTCGGCATGCACCGGTCCCCGTTGATAGCTCCCATGCACCCACTACATGCGCGCCACCTGTACCTGCTCTCCCGCCGCGAGCCGTCCCTGTCGCACCTCCCACTAATCTTCACAGCATGCGCACCCGGGGGAAATCCGGCTTTGCTCAACCAAAAATCCTCCACACCAGCGCTGCCGACATCAGCCCCATTCCCTCCTCATATCGTGTCGCTCTTCGAGACCCACACTGGTACACCGCGATGCTTGAGGAATATAACGCACTGATGCGGAATAATACTTGGTGTTTAGTGTCTCGTCCTGCAGGTGCAAATGTCGTCACGGGCAAGTGGATATTCCGGCACAAGTTCCATCCGGACGGCACTCTCGCTCGCTACAAAGCGCGCTGGGTGCTCCGTGGTTTTACACAGCAGGCCGGCGTCGACTACGCCGAGACTTTCAGCCCCGTTGTCAAGCCGGCCACCATCCGGGCGGTCTTGAGCATCGCCGCGGGCAAGTCGTGGCCCATCCATCAGCTGGACGTCAAGAACGCCTTCCTTCACGGCCATCTTGCTGAGACGGTGTACAGTCATCAACCGTCCGGCTTCGTTGACACTGCCACACCATCCCATGTGTGCCGGCTGAACCGTTCTCTTTACGGTCTCAAGCAGGCTCCACGGGCGTGGTTCACACGCTTCACCACCTACCTCCGGACGCTTGGCTTCGTGGCGTCGCGCTCGGACTCGTCGCTCTTCATACTGCGCCGTGGCGACCACCTCGCCTATCTCCTGCTGTACGTCGACGACATCATCCTCACCGCCAGCTCGACCGCGGTTCTCGACTCCGTCATCCACTCACTCCACCGTGAGTTCGCGATGACCGACCTCGGCGCGCTCCACCACTTCCTCGGCATCAACGTCACCACCACCACGCGCGGCATGTTTCTCTCCCAGGAGCAGTATGCCTTGGAGATCCTTGATCGTGCGGGCATGCTCAACTGCAAGCCCATCTCCACTCCGGTCGACACGTTGGCCAAGCTCTCCACCGACACCGGGCCACTCTTCCACGACCCGTCGCTCTACCGCAGCTTGGCTGGGGCTCTCCAGTACATCACATTGACGCGCCCTGACCTCTCCTACGCCGTCCAGCAGTGTTGCATGTTCATGCATGCGCCCCGTGACTGTCACTTCCAGCTGGTGAAGCGTATCCTTCGCTACCTGCGCGGTACGACTCACCTCGGCCTACGGATCCACCGCGATGCCGGCACCGAGCTCGTCGCCTACTCCGACGCCGACTGGGCCGGTTGCCCTGACACGCGGAAGTCCACCTCCGGCTACTGCGTCTTCCTCGGCTCCAACCTCCTCAGCTGGTCTTCCAAGCGCCAGAACACCGTCTCCCGGTCAAGTGCCGAGGCGGAGTACAGGGCGGTGGCCAACGCCGTAGCTGAGTCGGTTTGGCTTCGACAGCTTCTCGGGGAGCTACATCAGTCGCCCACGCGTGCTACGGTGGTCTACTGCGACAACATCAGTGCCATGTACATGTCGAGCAACCCGGTGCAACATCAACGCACCAAGCACATCGAGATCGATCTTCATTTCGTCCGCGAGCGAGTCGCCCTTGGCGAGATACGTGTGCTTCACGTGCCCACAAGCTCTCAGTTCGCCGACATATTCACCAAGGGGCTGCCGACGAGTGTGTTCCTCGACTTCCGGTCCAGCCTCAACGTCAGTGAACCCCACGTTTCGACTGCGGGGGGTGTTGGAAAACGCCCACGTTGTCCTCTGGCTAACTGATGGCACCCGGTTCTTCAGCTCTCCAACGGGCGCGTGCACTACGTGCGCATGATCTCCTCACATGCAGGAACTGCATGCGATCTCCCTGCTCTCTCTCACGCAGTTGTAACAGTATATATGTACTACTCCTCAGATGAATATAGCAGTGTTCGAGTTCGCATAACCTAACTTATCCTACTTGCTACTACTATACAACCAAGTGGGAATGTGGTTCCATACGAAGCATCCCCTTATTTTTTTATTTAATTAATTGTTAGAAGAAATAGTGCTAGCAAGATTACCAGGGTTCTCCCTACAATTTTCTGGAGAAAAAACTCAGTCAGTAGGAGTATGTAATAATCGTTGGATTAATGAGCAATCTTTTTGATTATTTTAAGCTAAAATAATATCATCACATCTGTGCTCCTGAAAGTAGCTTTCGTATGCATACCAGAAATGGAACAGATCAACTGATAAACACTTGAACGTATATCTTGTTAGCGTATGAAGCAATCACAAGTACGGATGACAAGAGGAAAATGATCCGAGGATACGTATTTGTCGGGACGACCACAACGTTCGCTTGTTCGCATGCTCACGGCCATGGTGACGAAGGCATTGTACTCTATAAGTAACCATACGTTGTTGTCTTGAAATTAATCAATCACATAGAAACAGACACATCGACGGTCAAGACGCTCCAAAAAAACTTTATTGTTGCCTACCCTGTGCAATTGCAAGAAGTGTAGTTTCGATGTGTGCTCTCCGTGCAGCCGTGCATATGGTCCTCCGGACAAGGAAGCCAAAGGCAGCACGGCAAAAGTAATGACATCGCAAGGAAGCAAAGCGAAGATGCAATATACTACTCTCTCTATTTGGAATTATTTGTCTCGGAAATGGATGTATCTAGAATTAAAATACATCTAGATACATCCATTTTCAAGACAAGTAATTCCGAACGAAGGGAGTAATAGGGAAAAGCATGCTTTACTATGCCCGCTCTATTGTAACCGGCAAGTAATGAAGGTTTTTCGATAAAGAAGTCAAAAACATATTCATCAATAAGGCTTGGTCACACATACCATTTTATGTCACCGAATGAATACTTTGTAAGGTGTTAGGAAAGTGATATAGACAAAACCTCGATGGTGATATCCGGTTTATTGTTGAGGCCCGATCTTTCACGACACTCCACCTTCAGTAGCAATAACCTCTCGCTTGCGCATGCGATGTACATAAAGTAGAGGGACTAGGCATTACGGTTCAGCACGAGATAACTATAAGATTGTAAGTAGGTCTAGAGGGGGGGGGGGGGGGATTAGACTACTTGGCAAATAAAATACTAGCATTTTCCCAATTTAATTCTTGGCAGATTTTAACAATTCTAGCAAGTCTACTAGCACTCTACAGATGCAAGTGTAAGATAGTAGCAACGGAAAGTAAAGACTTTGCATATGAAAGTAGAGAAAGGGTTTGGAGATACTCAAACGCAACGAAGACACAATGATTTTTCTCGTGGTCCTGATAGATAGTGCTATCGTACATCCGCGTTGATGAAGATTTTAATCCACAGATGGTAGCGATTGCGCGAGTCGATGAAGTGTCCACAAACAAGCAATCTGGTCTATGCCATCATAGTTTACGCCCACTAAGGACTAACCTCACTCGGGGTAGATCTGCATGAAGTACGCGATCTCCTTACCCTTATAAACTCCTTGGTTGAACTCCACAAACTTGGAGGCTCCCAAGTGACACCTAACCAATTTAGAATACACCACTCTGCCAAAGGTAATAGATGTTGTTGTTGATGATGAACTCCTTGCTCTTGTGCTTCAAAAGATAGTCTCCTCAATACTCAATTACTCTCATAGATTTTAGCTATGTGGTAGGAGCGAGATTAGAGTGGAAAGAAACTTTGGGAGGCTAGAGATCAAGGATCAAATGTTGGAGTGGAATCCGCTTGATCCCAACACAAGTGTAGGTAGTTCTCTCTCATAAAATGGATACCGAAGTAGTTGAACTGGTTGCTCTATGAGAGTTGGTGGAATGGGTGGGGTTATATATAGGTAGCACCAAAAATCCAACCGTTACATACCTTTATGCACTACTCGGTGGGACTAGTGAAAACACTCAGTGAGACCGACTAGTATGAAAGATCTAAACTATATGCCTTTCGGTGGGACCGGATGAAACAACTCGGTGGGACTGAATGGTGATGACCTAATCACTTCCGGTGTCACTAACTGAGTTCATTCTGAAATTTTGAAGTGAATGCAATTGGTTACAGAAGGTTGGAAAGTGCTCTTTGGTGGAAACCTATGGTCATCTTGGTGAGACCGAGTTGCTAGGGGTTAGTCAGTGGCTATGTCAAGTGTATCTCTGTGAGTCCGGGTGAAATGTGTATCGTTGGGACCCAGAATGACTTTCGGGTTTTGGACATAGATGGATGTGATAGCGTGACTGAGGGTTTTGGAGCAATATCTCTAAGCACTTGAGCAGTTAGGCCATGATCAAAACATCATCCCCTTATAATAGTATTAACTTTCCTATGGACTCAATGTGATGATGAATCACCTAACCAAAAATGTAGAACCTTGAAGCTTTTCCAATCATGTCCTTTGCATTTTGAGGGTTCCACATTCACATCCCATTGACATACCTAAATTGAACTTCCCTGAAATATTCCTAGGCATTAGTTCAATGATGTATATGTTGTTATGAATTACCAAAACCACTCGGGAATTAGCTTCACTTTCAAAAACCAATCACGATGATGGTACGCGCATGACAATTTCTACTCATAAATTGCAACACGGAGGTTTTCTAAAGCTTCCTCCAAAACTTAGGCCATTCTAGACAACTTCCCCAAAACTCGATACAGGTATTTCCCTAAAAGTTTGTTAGGCTCTTGTAAATGTATGAACCTGAAACCATGAGAGCCCCCAAGGTGATTAGGGCTTTGCGGGTACTGACGGCTAATGAGATCGGTGGGGTGAAAGGGAGATCGCAGGCTGGAGATGGCAACAACTTCCCGAGATCGGCGGCAGGAAGGCAACGAAAGTCCTGGCTCCTAAGTCCGCCAAAGCGCGTCTCGATAAACAACTAAGGAAACTAGATACTTGTAACTCCCGGATAATTACGCTACAGTGAACCTATGCTAATGATGCCACGTTACCTCCGTTACTGTTTCTAATCTCGCTTTAGTTCAAAAACCGGTTCAAAAATCAAATTCAAAATATGGCAAACGATAAAAGTTTTCAAACATCAAAACTAAAATGTTCGGAGTGTGCCTAATAATGCCTAGGTATTTAAGGTGAAGGAAACACACTTTTACAGAATGCGTAAATATTTTAAATTGAAATAAAAAAGAAAAGGAAATAAATAAAAGAAAGGAATAAAAACAGAAAACAAACAAACAAATACAAAAAAGGGCAACAAACCCCCCATTGGACTAGGCGGCCCAGCTCACAGGCCAGGTGAAAGTGCTAGTGATCGACTAGAGGGGGGTGAATAGACGATTTTTATGAAAGTCTTCAAAACATGGAAGTTTCGAAGACAAACGATAGAAATAAACCTATTACCATGCAGCGGAAGGTAGACTACACTAAGCAAACCATAGTCAAGTATTCAATGGAGTGAAAGCACAATGACTAATAGCAGCTAGGCAGTAAAGATCAGGTAGGAAGATATTGTGAAGCCAATCAGAACAAGCAGTCACTCAATGAAGACAAAAGATAAAGCAATCATACCATGACTTCACAAGGACAAACACTAAGTAAAGGGAAGGGAAGGATGAAACCAGTGACTCGTTGAAGACAATGATTTGCTGGACCAGTTCTAGTTGCTGTGACAACTGTACGTCTGGTTAGGGAGGCTGAGATTCAACTCAGAAGACCTCGTCTTCACCTTATTCCCCTTGAGCTAAGGACACCCAGTCCTCGCCCAATCACTCTGGTAAGTCTTCAAGGTAGACTTCTAAACCTTCACAGACTTCGTTCACCGGCGATCCATAATGACTCTTGGATGCTCAGAACGCGACGCCTAACCGGCTGGAGGATTCACAGTCCTCAAGTGTAATAAGTCTTCAGATCACACAGACAAGAAAACTTAAGTGATGCCTAACACTCTTTGGCTCTGGGTGTTTAGGGCTTTATCCTCGCAAGGAATTATCTCTCAAAGGCTTCGAGGTGGGTTGCTCTCAAACGACAAAAGCCGTGTACTAACTCTGAGCAGCCAACCATTTATGGTTGTAGGGGGTGGCCTATTTATAGCCACAAGGAAACCCGACCTGATTTGTCCGAAATGACCCTGGGTCACTAAGGAACTGACACGTGTTCCAACGGTCAGATTTCAAACACACACGGCAACTTTACTTGAGCTACAAGCAAAGCTGACTTATCCAACTCTGGACAAGATTTGCTCTCATAGTCTTCACTCGAAGACATAGGATTTTGTTAAGCATCAGTTCAATCATTCTGGTTGGTTCACTTGGACCCCACTTAACAGTACGGTGGTTCCTATGACTCAACAAGGAAGAAAAAGAACGGCGAAATAACTAAGTCTTCGTGCTCCATAGTCTTCATGCGATGTCTTCTCTTGTCATAGTCTTCAATGTGAATGTCTTCACATACCACCTTTGACTTCAATGTATTCATTCATTTTTAGGGGTCATCTCTGGTAGGAAAACCGAATCAATGAGGGACTTCTACCTGCATTATCCTGCAATTCTCACAAACACATTAGTCCCTCAACCAGGTTTGTCGTCAATACTCCAAAACCAACTAGGGGTGGCACTAGATGCACTTACAATCTCCCCCTTTTTGGTGATTAATGACAAACTGGTTGAAGTTTTCAACGGGGAATAAAGTATGTGAAATTGTAAAGGATAGGGTATTGTCTTCATAAGTTGCAAGAGCTCCCCCTGAAGATGTGCATATAAGTAATTTGCTTTTGGAATGCAAATGCACATGGCAGGTTGTACTTGTGGAGATCCTCTTCAACTTATGATGACAAGTCATTATGCAAGATATGATGTAACGAAGATAATGACATGCATAATGAAAAATTGGATGTCTGCAACATGATCTAAGTGCGGAATTTATCGTCGCACATGCGGAATTTAACATCGCATCACAGAATAGAAAATAGGTAGCAGACGACCATCGAGTTTAAGTGTTACAACTCAAAGAACCAAATGTATCGAAAACGTGAGTTGTAAGCACTTGGCAAAAGTAGCAAAAGGTAAATTAACCACCCATATGGACCCGCTTGAAGACTATCAACTCATATGCTTGGCAAAAGTAGCAAAAGGTAAACTAACCACCCATATGGACCCGCTTGAAGACTATCAACTCATATGCTTCTCCCCCTTTTTTCAGTGAGGACCAAAAAGGTTTGAAGACATAGAGCGCCTACTCGTTCCCATGAGGTGCAGGCGAGGCAGCAGGGTCGTCGTTGAGATCCGGTGGTGCAGAGGAACTTGGTGCAGTGTTGTCTCGCGCTGAAGTTGGAGGAGGTGAGGTTGCATCATCTTGGTCATCGATGACTCTGGCATTTACGGTCGCAGCTGATGACGAGTATTCAGAGTCTTCAAGTGAGGGAGTCCGACGCAAGTGAGCATTTCTATGAGGAGTTGAGTCAAACTTGAAGCGTTCGGTGAAGCCATCGTCATGCAGACCAGCTTCAGCACTGAGTAGGGTCAAACTCTTCCACGACCTCCGACAGGTTTCATGAGTGACAAAGGCATTCTTGGTGGCAAGATTGCGAATGCGGTTGACATCCACCAAGAGGCTTTGCATCTGACGCTTAAGCCAGTCGTGATGTTTGTCATGTTTCTGATGTAGTGCGACTAGAAGCTCTCGGTCATTGAGAACACGAGATCGTCTTTGAGGCCTTTGCGCAATGGTGCTACCAGTGGCATCAGTTTGAGCACGAGGGGCATGTGTGTTTCCAGCAAGGGGATAAACACGAGACACTGCTGGAATTCCTTCAATGGGCTGGGTGAAGCTTTGGTGATCCACATTGTGAAGATAAATGGGATCCTTAGCAGGCTCTGGGTAAATGGCTTCAACTGACAGATCAACCTCGGGCAAGAATATAAGATGATTGCGCGCAGACGGCTGATAGTTGAAGGCTGAGTGACGCTTGATCAGACGCATGACACATGGAGCATAGAATTACAACCCAAAGATGTCGGAGCCATACGCAGCCAACTGCCTGATGAAGAAGTCTTGAGCATTGAAGCTGATGCCATTGAAGATATAGAAAACCAAAGTCTTCAATGCTCCTTCAAGCTTCGCTGCAGATGAGTGTCCTTTGACAGGCCATAGAGTCTTCCTGATGATGTGGTAAATGGTGCGAGGCAGGTACTCTAGGTCTTCAACAAAGAACTCAGATGGGTATTCAGCGTCATGAGGCAGAGGCTTCATCATGCTCAGCATTTGACTCATGTTGGGTTCTGGCTTCTGAAAGATGCTTTCCAAGACATTTTGATGTTGTTGACAACCTGGTTCATAGTATTCACCAGGAGTGTGCAGGCCTGTGAGCTCAATGATATCAAGAGCTTTAGCTTCATGATGGACATTGCCTATCACCACTCAAGGACCCAAGTCTTCGGATCCCTGTTGTAGCCTCGAATATGAAGAGTGGCATAGAATTGATGCAGTAATTCTTCGTTCCAGTGCTCTTTGTCAGTGACAAACTGCAACAGACCAGCATCTCTGAAAAAATTCAATGCTTCTTCAAGGCAGGGCAGACCAGCTATAGCTTCAGAGTCGAGGCGCATATGTGGAAATATGCACCCTTGATTGTATAGGACACATGAATAGTAGCTGCGCTGCTGATAGCTCCAGAACCGATCTAAGGAAATGCGCGGTCTTGTATAGGGGTTCTTGGAGCTGTTGAAGAAGGTATTATGTGCCACGAAGCCATTCGCATTGAAGACCCCAGGTGAAGTGGCAGTGCCTGGGAATCGTGGAAGTCTTGGCTTGGTCTTTTGGACTTGAGGCCTGTGCTCAACGTGGTACTCAAATTGTGGACCAGCAGCAGGCGGAGGAGTCAGAATGGGCCATCGAACCATAACTGGCTGACCATGATCAAATGCCAGCTCCATTGTGTGAGGTCTTGGAGGGGGAACCGGGGCATTGGCATTGTCTTCATGGGCTTCAGGGGCCACATATGCTTCAGGTGCTTGGACTTCAGGTGCTGCATTGACTTCTGGTGCCACATTGGCTTCTGGCGCCGTATTGGCTTCAGCCATGACAATGTCATTGGCGGCAGCGGCGATATTGGTGGCCGCCTCAGAGTTGTTGACCTCCACTTCAGAAGCTGGAGGGTCGGTCACGTTCTCCTCGAGAACAACATCTTGGTGAGATGGGTGTAGCAACTCTTGAAACTCTTGGGGCTTCTTTGTAACGCCCCGAGACTGATGCTCGAGAAGACCTCCATATATTCCGGGTTTCACCATGTGTTTCATTTGTGCCTCCCCCTTTTTTTGGCATTGCATCATGTCATCATGCCATCATCTCATAAATTTTTTGCAACTCAACTAAATAAATTGCATGGATTTTCGGTCCATTTAAATCGAGGGAATTCACATGGTTATTCTCTTTAAAACATATCCTCCCGATAGTAGGGAGATATATATTCAATATTTCTTTAATTTTAAATTCACTATAACACACTTGCAATTCCTAATGGCTTTGTTATCACAACCCTTGGCCTCGAACTTAGTCCGTAAATTCTTTCGTCATTTTCCGGAGCTCCACCAAAAATCCGAACATTTTTGGACCTTCCTTTTACCAAGTCCCAGTTCAAACCCTTTCGAAGTAAATTCAAATGAGTTTGAATTTGTATCTTTCAATCTTGCCGTTTCTATTTTTTCTTGGGTCAAACTCATTTTTGTGAGTCCGGGAAAATTATCCGCGTGTCCAACTTCTTCCCCTAACCCCCTTTTTCTTTTTCTTTCTCTTTAATTGTTTTCTGCTAAAGGAAATAAGAGAAGGGAGGAGAGAGGAGCAGCCCAGCAGCCCTCCGGCCACTTCCCTCCCCATGCTGGTCGACCTCCTAGGACCAGCCACAGTCAGGCTTACCCACCTTGGGCCAAGGCCCATCTAATCCTAACCCTAACGCTAGGTGAGGCCTCCCACTCGTTCCCCTGGCCCGATCTCTCACGAATCCCTCTCCCTCCACCGGCAGACCCATCTCCTCGTTCCCCATCTTCCATCTCTCCCTCCTCTCTCTCTCCTCGCATCACACCAGAGGAGGAGACCCGCAGCCCGATCCCCATCCCTCGACCTCACCACTCGGCAGCGACCAAAGCCAGGGCGCCACCCACCTCCCTCCGCCGTCAAGCTCCAGCACCACGTCGACGCTCCGCCTCCTGCCGACTGGCCCCGGCCACCAGTGCGCCACGACAAGCCCCGCCGCCATGTCCGGTCGCTGACGGCGACCACGACCAGCGCCTGCGCCTCCCTGCTGCCGAAGCCTCGCCGCCAAGTCCCGCCTGCGCCCTCGGGACTCGCCGGACCCCTTCCTCTGCTCCAAGTCCGCCGTGCCTCCTCTCCTCTGCATCGTCTCCCCATCACCATGGCCTGTTTCGCCTCGCCGCTGCTGCTCTGCTTCGCTCCACCTCCCTGCATACAAGCATCCAACACCGCCACTCGTCGACCTCCTCTGCTCCAGTCATGGACAGCCCCTGCCTCGTTCGACCACCACCATTGCGCCCTGCTGCCACTGCTATTCTTGCGTGCCGCCTGACCTGCACTGCTGCAGCTTCGCGCTTCCTACCGTGCCCTGCTGCTGCTTCGTCCGACCGCGGACGACCTCCGTCGAGCTCGCCCGGCCACCTTCGACCTCGGCGTGGCCCTGCCTTCACTAGCATCCGCCTCCCGCCAGCCGTTTTCATGAGTTCGGGGAGCCCCAAGTCATGTTCGTGGCCTCGTTGGCTGTTGATGCTACGTTGTTGACCTTCTCCATCGTCTACTGGGGCTCGTCAAACCCTGTACCCGGAGCCCAAGTCGGAAGAATCCGTGGACGTGCTTCTCACTTGTGCCAGTTTGGATCATCAAGAACGTTTCGGGATTCGCCAAGTACCATTACGCCCGGAGGCCACGGATCCGTGAAGTTCCACTACCGTCGACCCTCGAAGAACCCGCGGACGACAAGTTCCTCGGTGTGACCCCGAACACCTACGGAGTGTGTACAACTACGAAACGAGAACAACTACTTCCTCTACTTTGCACCGAACGGGAATCGTCCCGTTTGCATGCTTCGAAGGTATAACCCCGAGACGACGCTCGTGAACGAACGCATGCATGTTGTACGAGATGCACCCTTGTTTTGCCTCGAGTCTTAACTATCGGTGCACGTTGCTCCTCTTTTGCCTTGCCACCGACATGTGGGAACCCGGTTACTGGGATCAGCCCACCATCTTTTGCACGCTCCCGTCACTTCCTTTTGCACTGGTATCCCCGTGGGCTACCGGATAACCGATATGTTGCCATGGCATCATTTTCGTATTCGTTGTCGTGGCACCCCTTTCATTTCCGCCACGGTGACAAATGCTTCATAACATGCTCATGTCAACTCTTAATAAAAATTGCATAAAACTTCCTCATGTCATTCGCATCATGATAATAACATTTAAATGTTTAAAATTGTTGTTGCACCAAATTGATAAATGCATATGGGGATTTACCGGATTTGTTGTTTGTTATATCCGGCCCCATTTAAATTGTTTAGATGGTATAGTTTCGTTATGTATCACCTCTTGCCATGTTTAAACAACCTTTAATATTGTTGAGTACCTAACCGGGAGAGAACTAAATACTTGAATGTGGTGTTTCGTCAATATGCAACGGAGTTGCATATTGAGCTCCACTTAATCTGTAGGATTGTTTGTGCACTTTGCCATGCCATGCCATGTATCTTTAAACCGAACATGCATCATACTTGTTTGCACATCGTGCCATGTCCATGTGTTGTTTATTTACTATGTTGTGTGCTTCTTTCCGGTGTTGCTTCTTCGGGTTGGTTCCGTTAACGTCGCGTTTGTGAAGAACCGTTCGACTACGTCCGTTTGTCTTCTTCATGGACTCGTTCTTCTTCCTTGCGGGATTTCAGGCAAGATGACCATACCCTCGAAATCACTTCTATGTTTGCTTGCTAGTTGCTCGCTCTTTTGCTATGCCTATGCTGCGATACCTACCACTTGCTTATCATGCCTCCTATATTGTTGAACCAAGCCTCTAACCCACCTTGTCCTAGCAAACCATTGTTTGGCTATGTTACCGCTTTGCTCAGCCCCTCTTATAGCGTTGTTAGTTGCAGGTGAAGATTGAAGTTTGTTCCTTGTTGGAACATGGAGATGTTGTTCCTTGTTGGAACATGTTTACTTGTTGGGATATCACTATATATCTTATTTAATCAATTCATCTATATGCTTGGTAAAGGGTGGAAGGCTCAGCCTTATGCCTGGTGTTTTGTTCCACTCTTGCCGCCCTAGTTTCCGTCATATCGGTGTTATGTTCCCGGATTTTGCGTTCCTCACGCGGTTGGGTTATAATGGGAACCCCTTGACAGTTCGCTTTGAATAAAACTCCTCCAGCAAGGCCCAACCTTGGTTTTACCATTCGCCACCTAGCCTTTTTCCCTTGGGAGTCGCGCATCCCGAGGTTCATCTTTATTTTAACCCCCCGGGCCAGTGCTTGTCTAAGTGTTGGTCCAAACTAGAGCCACTTGCGGCACCACCTCGGGGAAACTTGAGGGCTGGTTTTAGCTGTACGTAGTGTTCATCCGGTGTTGCCCTGAGAACGAGATATGTGCAGCTCCTATCAGGATGTCGGCGCATCGGGCGGTCTTGCTGGTCTTGTTTTACCATTGTCGAGGATGTCTTGTTGTACCGGGATACCGAGTCTGATCGGAATGTCTCAGGAGGAGGTCTATTCCTTCGTTGACCGTGAGAGCTTGTCATGGGCTAAGTTGGGACACCCATGCAGGGATTTGAACTTTCGAAAGTCGTGCCCCTGGTTATGGGCAGATGGGAATTTGTTAACGTCCGGTTGTAGAAAACCTGAAGTTAACCTTAATTTAAAATATATCAACAGCGTGTGTAACCGTGATGGTCTCTTTCCGGCGGAGTCCGGGAAGTGAACACGGTGTTGGAGTTATGCTTGACGTAGGTTGTTCTAGGATCACTTCTTGATCATAGTTTCTCGACCGTTCTTTGCCTTCTCTTCTCGCTCTCATTTGCGAATATATTAGCCACCATATATGCTAGTCGCTTGCTGCAGCTCCACCTCATACCTTTTACCTTACCCATAAGCTTAAATAGTCTTGATCGCGAGGGTGCGAGATTGCTGAGTCCCCGTGACTCACAGATACTTCCAAAACCAGCTTGCAGGTGCCGATGAGTCCGTGCAGATGACGCAACCAAGCTCAAGAGGAGCTCGGTGAAGATCTTGTCCTTTATGTTGATTTCGTTCTAGTTGATCAGTAGTGGAGCCCAGTTGGGGTCGATCGGGGACCGTGTCGCATTTGGGGTTCTTCTTTTATTTTGGTTCCATAGTTGGACCTTGATTGTATCTGGATGATGTAATGCTTTATTCATGTAATTGTGTGAAGTGGCGATTGTAAGACAACTATGTATCTCTGTCCTTTATATATTACATGGGTTGTGTGAAGATTACCTCACTTGCGACATTGCTTTGAATGCGGTTATGCCTCTAAGTCGTGCTTTGACACGTGGGAGATATAGCCGCATCGAGGGCGTTACAAGTTGGTAATCAGAGCCCTTCCCCGACCTTAGGAGCCCCATTGCTTGATCGTTTTTAGCGGCCGAGTTGTGTCTAGAAAAATGTTTTGAGTCATTTAGGAATTATATATCGGAGAGTTAGGAATTCTTTTTACTTCCTAGTCTCCTCATCGCTCTGGTAAGGCATCCTGACGTAGAATTTTGACTCTTCTCTTCTCAAATTTCACTATTTTTTTTAGGATCACGCGGGTATCTTGGAATCGTTCCGATGGTTTTGTGATGAGAACATTGTCTTGGTGCCTCCTGTCAGGGGTTTTGTGGAAGTGTCCCGGGGAGTTGAGCTCCGAGGTGTTGTCGTCATAATTTTATCGTTGCAGTTCTGGAATACCTGAGTTTAGTACGCCGACATCGAAAATCTCTTTTATGCAGTTCGTTGGTGAGATAACCTCGACGCCACCCAGTACTGGGGCGGGGGTTCGGGAGTATCGCCATAACTTGTATAACGGATGCTTTTTGAAGGTGGAGGTAGATGATTTCCAAAGGTTTCTTGGTTATGTGTTGAAGGATGGATACAGCTGGATGTAGGATTTGCTAGTTTGGGTGAGATATTATTCTTCCCCTGTATCCCCAACACCTGATTGCATAACCGGAAAGGTTCGGGAGTTTCATAGGTGGGAATTCAAGTAGCTCTTAGGATATCTTTCCGACAGATGTATGATATGAAATTGGGGTTCGACGTCTAGTGGTCCGCCTATTCACGGTCGATTTTATAGTGGTCTCGTTGTGTCTTAAAGAGTCCTTGGCTATGCCGACTCAGGGACGCTTCGTATGTCATGTGCACTGCCTTGTACATGATGGTGCTGTACGATCGAGCCCGTGTAGGCCCCACCACGAAAACTTCGGACGAAATCTCTATCATATGTTTGTTCTGGCTTATTCCGCAAGCCAATCCTTGTTTTGTTTTGAGTTGTGGTATTCGAGTTGCTTCATGTCAAGTGTTGATTCCATACCTTCCCCAAATGGTGTTCTCATACTCCGATGTGGATACCAATCCTTCTTGATCATCAAGATTGTCTTGTTAATCCTTTTCACCGGCGTGTTTCTCTTCAAGTGGATCCGATCATTTCAACATCAGCAATATCAATTATCATTTCTTCTCAACGATGTTCATTTCATTCTCAACGGTGTTTTCCCACCCACCCATCCTTTTTCTTCGAGGACTCGGATTTCTTTATCAAATATCCATTTTATTATGGTAGTCTCTCCATTCTTCTCCCTTCATGTTCTTATCCGGTGATTCTCATGAAGATACTAACGAAGTTTCTAGTTCATCATTCTCCATTCTTTCCTTTTCCGGTGGATCCAATTCAAGCTTTCGGTGTGTCATATTCATTTCCTTATTTCAAATGCCTTCTCATGCCGGTGCACCTCATAATCATTCCCCGTTTGCTATTCAATTGTTCCAGAGTGCTCAAGATATCTCGAGGCTGTTATCTTATTCAAGTCTTTAATTCAACCGGTGCAATCTCTCTCTTGAAATCGTTCTACGGTGTTTCTTTTGAGTGGGCCCTAACCCACAAGTCTTTTCCCAGGATCTTACCTGACTCTTCTAATTCTCCCAGAGATATCCATAAAAATTCTTTTCAAAGTTTGACGTAAGAATGAATTATCATCAGTTAAATGTATTTCTCCAAGATCTTTCAAATTCTTTTCATTGTGGTTCAACCTTTCTAGTCTTCATCCCGGAGTATCTCAACAATCCATGGTGGTCTTATCATCGTCATTCTCTGCAGTTGAAGACCGAAGAAGAGTTTCTTTTAAATCTTGCTCCATTCTCTGCCATCCTCTCATAATTGTTTTTGATTGTGGGAATTCTTTTCACCTATCCGGAGTAATTCAAGAGTCTTCTCAGTTTTGTTATCCGGAGTCCATCAATTCAGGTTTATTCATTCTCAGCTGTCAGTTATCATTCTCCTATCTTGCCTGTGCACCAATCAAATATCCTCTAATCAGTTCTTGATCTCTTCGTTCTCATGTATCTAGTTTGTCTCAAGCATCTTCGTTTAATTGCTAATCCTTCCTGGTGTTTCTTCATGTTTTAATCGTTCTTTTCAATTCTTACGGTGTTTTGCTCAAGAGTCCTCTTCCTTCTTCATCATATCAATTTATTCGTTGTCAATTCTACCGGTGGATCGTTGAAGACCTTCTCAAGTTTACGTTATATCTCTCTTAATCCTTGATACGAGGATAAGTAGTATGCCAAATCCGTTGCTTGTCAGCAATTAAATTGTTGAAGGATACGCATAACATAATTCTTATTCTTGTTTCATCCTAATGATTAATTCTTTATTCTGGAGGCCCTTCAAATTCTCGGTTTCATTTGTTTCATTTTATCTTTTTCCCGGGGTTCCAACCTCTTTCAACTATGTAATCACGGAGATCTATCTAAATCTTTACAAGGCTCCACCTTGTGTTTTCAACTACCCTTTCTTTCCATTTGATCATTCTTTTGTTTAACGGAGTTCTTCATGAAGGTTCTACATGATGGATTCATCAAGGATTTAATTCCTTCTCGAAGTGTTCATCGACAATCTTTGCTAAGAAACTCAAGCTTTCATCATCTTGCTATCCGGAGTGCAATTCTTTCAACCGTATCATTCGAGGTGGTATTATGTCATTCTTGATAATTTGAGTTCATGTCTCATGATTCACATGTGGTCAAGGATGAGGTATTTTAAATCCATCAATCTCTTCTTTGGAGTTATCTTGGGGTTGTACTTCACCTAAAGCCTTTCCTAAGGTTTGTTGCTATCCATGGTGCTTATAAAGGACCCAAGATCTTCTTTACCCTCCCGGTGGAAATATTTTTCTCGTCTCCTTGTTCTTATCAATCCAATTCTTTTCCCATGAGTGGCAGGTTGTCACCTCATATTTTGAGCTGTATTCCATAAGACTATATCAAGCTTATCTTTTCGTTGTTGTGTTTCCATCAACTCCGTTCGACCCTACTCGTAAGGATACCTTTTCAAGTTCTTTTGTGGCAGAAGTTGGCATTTTCTTCTCCATTCTTTTATTTCAATTATCTATATTCTATTCTTTCGTTCCGGAGGCATTGTGTTGTTGCTCTTTTTAATCAATCATCTCTTTTTGTCAAACATCATGCTTTTTTTTCATGCCTATCCATTTAACCGGAGTGTCGTGTCCTCTGCTCAAGTTCTTTTCACCGTATCAAGCCTTGCATAACTTCTTAACAGGAGTGCTTTCAATATATATCTTGCCCTTCAACCTTGAGGTTTTTCGCAATGTTCTTTGTCCCTCCTTTCTAACGGAGTGTTTTCGACTTTGTTCACCTTCGTTGTATTCTTTTCTTGAATTTGTTCAACCTCTCAAGGTTATTTGGTTTCACTCGTTTGTCAAAGAAGCAACTTAGTTTTACCTCTTCTCTTTCTCTTCCGTTTGTCCCTCCGGTGCCATTCTAGATCTCGGGACGAGATCCTCTCGTAGTGGTGGAGTGTTGTAACGCCCCGAGACCGATGCTCGAGAAGACCTCCATATATTCCGGGTTTCGCCGTGTGTTTCATTTGTGCCTCCCCTTTTTTTTGGCATTGCATCATGTCATCATGCCATCATCTCATAAATCTTTTGCAACTCAACTAAATAAATTGCATGGATTTTCGGTCCATTTAAATCGAGGGAATTCACATGGTGATTCTCTTTAAAACATATCCTCCCGATAGTAGGTAGATATATATTCAATATTTCTTTAATTTTAAATTCACTATAACACACTTGCAATTCCTAATGGCTTTGTTATCACAACCCTTGGCCTCGAACTTAGTCCGTAAATTCTTTCATCATTTTCCGGAGCTCCACCAAAAATCCGAACATTTTTGGACCTACCTTTTACCAAGTCCCAGTTCAAACCCTTTCGAAGTAAATTCAAATGAGTTTGAATTTTTATCTTTCAATCTTGTCGTTTCTATTTTTTCTTGGGTCAAACTCATTTTTGTGAGTTCGGGAAAATTATCCGCGTGTCCAACTTCTTCCCCTAACCCCCTTTTTCTTTTTCTTTCTCTTTAATTGTTTTCTGCTAAAGGAAATAAGAGAAGGGAGGAGAGAGGAGCATCCCAGCAGGCCTCCGACCACTTCCCTCCCCACGCTGGTCGACCTCCTAGGCCCAACCACAGTCAGGCTTACCCACCTTGGGCCAAGGCCCATCTAATCCTAACCCTAACGCCAGGTGAGGCCTCCCACTCGATCCCCTGGCCCGATCTCTCACGAATCCCTCTCCCTCCGCCGCCAGACCCATCTCCTCGTTCCCCATCTTCCATCTCTCCCTCCTCTCGCTCTCCTCGCATCGCACCGGAGGAGGAGACCCGCAGCCCGATCCCCATCCCTCGACCTCACCACTCGGCGGCTACCAAAGCCAGGGCGCCACCCACCTCCCTCCGCCGTCAAGCTCCAGCACCATGTCGACGCTCCGCCTCCTGCCGACTGGCCCCGGCCACCAGTGCGCCACGGCAAGCCCCGCCGCCATGTCCGGTCGCTGACGGCGACCACGACCAGCGCCTGCGCCTCCCTGCTGACGAAGCCTCGCCGCCAAGTCCCGCTTGCGCCCTCGGGACTCGCCGGACCCCTTCCTCTGCTCCAAGTCCGCCGTGCCTCCTCTCCTCTGCATCGTCTCCCCATCACCATGGCCTGTTTCTCCTTGCCGCTGCTGCTTTGCTTCGCTTCGCCTTCCTACATACAAGCACCCAGCGCCGCCACTCGTTGACCTTCTCCATCGTCTACCGGGGCTCGTCAAACCCTGTACCCGGAGCCCAAGTCGGAAGAATCCGTGGACGTGCTTCTCACTTGTGCCAGTTTGGATCATCAAGAACGTTTCAGGATTCGCCAAGTACCATTACGCCCGGAGGCCACGGATCCGTGAAGTTCCACTACCGTCGACCCTCGAAGAACCCGCGGACGACAAGTTCCTCAGTGTGACCCCGAACACCTACGGAGTGTGTACAACTACGAAACGAGAACAACTACTTCCTCTACTTTGCACCGAACGGGAATCGTCCCGTTCGCACGCTTCGAAGGTATAACCCCGAGACGACGCTCGTGAACGAACGCATGCATGTTGTATGAGATGCACCCTTGTTTTGCCTCGAGTCTTAACTATCGGTGCACGTTGCCCCTCTTTTGCCTTGCCACCGACATGTGGGAACCCGGTTACTGGGATCAGCCCACCATCTTTTGCACGCTCCCGTCACTTCCTTTTGCACTGGTATCCCCGTGGGCTACCGGATAACCGATATGTTGCCATGGCATCATTTTCATATTCGTTGTCGTGGCACCCCTTTCATTTCCGCCACGGTGACAAATGCTTCATAATATGCTCATGTCAACTCTTAATAAAAATTGCATAAAACTTCCTCATGTCATTCGCATCATGATAATAACATTTAAATGTTTAAAATTGTTGTTGCACCAAATTGATAAATGCATATGGGGATTTACCGGATTTGTTGTTTGTTATATCCGGCCCCATTTAAATTGTTTAGATGGTATAGTTTTGTTATGTATCACCTCTTGCCATGTTTAAACAACCTTTAATATTGTTGAGTACCTAACCGGGAGAGAACTAAATACTTGAATGTGGTGTTTCGTCAATATGCAACGGAGTTGCATATTGAGCTCCACTTAATCTGTAGGATTGTTTGTGCACTTTGCCATGCCATGCCATGTATCTTTAAACCGGACATGCATCATACTTGTTTGCACATCGTGCCATGTCCATGTGTTGTTTATTTACTATGTTGTGTGCTTCTTTCCGGTGTTGCTTCTTCGGGTTGGTTTCGTTAACGTCGCATTTGTGAGGAACCGTTCGACTACGTCTGTTTGTCTTCTTCATGGACTCGTTCTTCTTCCTTGCGGGATTTCAGGCAAGATGACCATACCCTCGAAATCATTTCTATCTTTGCTTGCTAGTTGCTCGCCCTTTTGCTATGCCTATGCTGCGATACCTACCACTTGCTTATCATGCCTCCTATATTGTTGAACCAAGCCTCTAACCCACCTTGTCCTAGCAAACTGTTGTTTGGCTATGTTACCGCTTTGCTCAGCCCCTCTTATAGCGTTGTTAGTTGCAGGTGAAGATTGAAGTTTGTTCCTTGTTGGAACATGGAGATGTTGTTCCTTGTTGGAACATGTTTACTTGTTGGGATATTACTATATATCTTATTTAATTAATTCATCTATATAGTTGGTAAAGAGTGGAAGGCTCGGCCTTATGCCTGGTGTTTTGTTCCACTCTTGCCGCCCTAGTTTCCGTCATAGCGGTGTTATGTTCCCGAATTTTGCGTTCCTCACGCGGTTGGGTTATAATGGGAACCCCTTGACAGTTCGCTTTGAATAAAACTCCTCCAGCAAGGCCCAACCTTGGTTTTACCATTCGCCACCTAGCCTTTTTCCCTTGGGAGTTGCGCATCCCGAGGGTCATCTTTATTTTAACCCCCCGGGCCAGTGCTTGTCTAAGTGTTGGTCCAAACTAGAGCCACTTCCGGCGCCACCTCGGGGAAACTTGAGGGCTGGTTTTAGCTGTACGTAGTGTTCATCCGGTGTTGCCCTGAGAACGAGATATGTGCAGCTCCTATCAAGATGTCGGCGCATCGGGCGGTCTTGCTGGTCTTGTTTTACCATTGTCGAGGATGTCTTGTTGTACCGGGATACCGAGTCTGATCGGAATGTCTCGGGAGGAGGTCTATTCCTTCGTTGACCATGAGAGCTTGTCATGGGCTAAGTTGGGACACCCCTGCAGGGATTTGAACTTTCGAAAGCCGTGCCCGCGGTTATGGGTAGATGGGAATTTGTTAACGTCCGGTTGTAGAAAACTTGAAGTTAACCTTAATTTAAAATATATCAACAGCGTGTGTAACCGTGATGGTCTCTTTCCGGCGGAGTCCGGGAAGTGAACACGGTGTTGGAGTTATGCTTGACGTAGGTTGTTCTAGGATCACTTCTTGATCATAGTTTCTCGACCGTGCTTTGCCTTCTCTTCTCGCTCTCATTTGCGAATATGTTAGCCACCATATATGCTAGTTGCTTGCTGCAGCTCCACCTCATACCTTTTACCTTACCCATAAGCTTAAATAGTCTTGATCGCGAGGGTGCGAGATTGCTGAGTCCCCGTGACTCACAGATACTTCCAAAACGAGCTTGCAGGTGCCGATGAGTCCGTGCAGATGACGCAACCAAGCTCAAGAGGAGCTCGGTGAAGATCTTGTCCTTTATGTTGATTTCGTTCTAGTTGATCAGTAGTGGAGCCCAGTTGCGGTCGATCGGGGACCGTGTCGCATTTGGGGTTCTTCTTTTATTTTGGTTCCGTGGTCGGACCTTGATTGTATCTGGATGATGTAATGCTTTATTCATGTAATTGTGTGAAGTGGCGATTGTAAGCCAACTATGTATCTCTGTCCTTTATATATTACATGGGTTTATGAAGATTACCTCACTTGCGACATTGCTTTCAATGCGGTTATGCCTCTAAGTCGTGCTTCGACACGTGGGAGATATAGCCGCATCGAGGGCGTTACATTCTTCTTCATCTTTTGCTTCATCGGCTGATGCAGCCGGAACATCTTCAGCCATTTTGGCTTCGGATTCAGACACGTGTATTGTGGGAGTGACTTGGGTCCTTGGTCCTTTGCGAAGCCTGCGTAATGCGGGCGACGCTTGTGGATATGGAGTGTGCTGGGCCACAAAGTCATCATCATCTTGCATTGTTGGGGTAGCTTGTGGTTGGGGAGAGCTTGGAGTGTCTTCTCTCTGTGGGTGATCAGTCCATGATGCATCCTGAGCAGTTGACGTCAGAGGACGACCAACGCTGATGAGTTCGCTGTGCGTAAGCACAGGAGATGATACCAATTGGTGCTCGATCTGAGGAAGGACTTCATCATCTTCAACATTGTTATGGTGACCAATGTCTTCAGTAGCGGTGGGATCAACTGCTGGAATGTCTTCAGCTTCAGGAGCCTCTGTGGAAGCAGGCTCATGAATTACCATCCGTCGTTCATGAAGCGAAGAGGCAGGACGAGCAACCGAGATGGGCTCAACAATAAGGGGCTATGTGGGAGCAGCCCGATCTTTCTTGGTTTTGCGCTTCTTCTTGGAGGGAGCGACATCAGAAGATTTAGGATGTTTCCTCTTTCTGGCTTCAGCCTCGGCAGCCCTTGTCTTCTTTAATTCTGAAGCCACTGTGGGGACCTTAGGCTTCGAGCCTGTCATACTGGCTGGGAAGACAATGGGATGTGCTTCCTGCCTTGTTCCTTCGGGTTCGGCCACAGCTGGCTTCTGGATCCGAGTTTTTCGCTGATTGTAGTCCTCCTCTGGATCTATCTTGTACAACTCATAGAGGTCAGGAGGCAAATCTCTTGAGGTGTTTCCACGACGCTGTCTACCACCCTTTCTTGTAGGTTTCTCTGGTGCCATGAAGCCTAAACTGAAGGGCTTCAACACGTTTAAAGGCTTCAAAGGCTTCCGCTTTCTGGTCAAATAGGAACTGGCTTCGGGAGAGTTAATGTGATGCTGTAAGAATTCTGCAAACGAATGCAGACTATGAGAACCAAGGGATTCTCCCACGGACATGTACCTGTGACAACATTAAGGTGCGAGGGAAGGGGAAGAGGTCATATGCATTCTCAGAAGATTTTGAAGATAAATCAGTTTAGAAGACATTGACCTCATAGTGCGAAGACATTCACTCATAGATAGAGAGTTGGTTCCAGATTTGTACGAATCCACGAATAAGTACAAGTGAGGAATCTAACTACTTTGTGAAGCATAAGTGAACATACTAGGCATATTATGAGATGCAATATGAAATAGATCCAACTTGTGTGAACAGAAACTGCTTGTGGTAGAAAGTGATGAATCTATAGGATCAAAGGGGCCGAAAAAAGGAAGTTTTATTTACCACAAGAAGAACTGCTAGACGGAGTGGGAGAGGAGGCCGAGAAGTTCGATCATCCGTGCCCTAACTTGGCAACGGAGGACACCTACGGCGACGGCGGAGAAGACGATGTCCGCGGCTGGCGTGAAGACGGCGTCGGTGAGGTCGCGACAACTAAGCACTTCGTCGCCGGCGTCGTCGAGGGCTAGCGGTGGCGCTAGGGTTTGTGCGAGAGTGGAAGAAAGGATAATGACTGTGGTGAGGCGTGTATTTATAGGGACAGGGACGGCTCAATGTTATTACACAAGTGCCCCTGGCGATTCACATCTGAGGGACACGTGGCCATCATGCAACATATCGGAGGTTGTTCCACGTTCCCACGCACACCTGGATTGTCGGGTGGTCGTTCCCACTTCTCCGGGTTTCAGGTGAAGGAATTAGTATTGAAAACGGACTTAATGTTTGTCTCTGTATCTTCTGCTGACTAGGACGCAGAGAAGACATTCGATAGTTTCAATAGAATGCATATGATTTGGACAAATAGAGTTTGAGATAGAAAGCATAGAGAGATTAGGGTCCGATCACATTCACTTAGTTCAAAAGATTCAACAAGGAAGACGTAGCTATAAGTGAATGCTGTAGAGGACGGAACACTAGTATGTATATATCAGAAGACAATCAAGTCAACATAGTGAAGATAATCATGAAGACAAGTTGAAAATGAAGACACACAAAATGGGAAGACATAGCACATGTAACGCCATGGGTAAAACACTTCAAATAGAAGAATTTGGTGGTGGCGTTACCCACCGTATAGGAAGTATTAGACCCAGACATGGCGCACAATTATCGTGGCGCTCCGAAGTCAAATTCCACGTTAATGTATTCAAACTCAGAATGTAAGTCTTCATTGATTGAAGATATACTTTACTTCGTGTGTTGCACATCTAAGTCATCAACATGCATAAGTGTTAGGATGTGTGCCTGATCACAGGACATTCAAGGATTCCAAGATATTTATCTCACATCGTAACTTGCAAAACCTCTTCTCATCCAAGGGCTTGGTGAAGATATATGCCAATTGCTCTTCAATGTTGACGTGTATGATATCAATATCTTCTTCACAACATGATCTCTGAGAAAGTGATGACGAATTTCAATGTGCTTTGTCTTCGAGTGCTGAACTGGGTTGTTGGCAATCTTGATGGCGCTTTCGTTGTCGCAGTAGAGTGGTACTTGCTTCAGGTGAATGCCATAGTCTTTAAGTGTTTGCTTCATCCATAGAACCTGAGCGCAGCAAGATCCAGCAACAATGTATTCAGATTCAGCAGTGGAGAGAGATACACAGTTCTGCTTGTTTGAAGACCAACATACAAGTGATCGTCCCAGAAAATGACATGTGCCTGATGTAGACTTGCAATCCACCTTGTCACCAGCATAATCAGCATCCGAGAATCCAACTAGATCAAACTCTGAGCCCTTTGGATACGATAATCCTAGTGTTGGGGTGTGAGCCAAATATCTGAGAATTCGCTTCATAGCTAAGTGATGCGATTCCTTTGGTGCCGCTTGGAACCGGGCACACATGCATACACTAAGCATGATATCTGGCCTAGATGCACATAAATAAAGTAAGGAACCAATCATGGAGCGGTATACCTTTTGATCGAACTCTTTACCATTGTCGTCGGGACCCAGATGATGTTTGGCTGGCGTTGGCGTCGTGTAGCCTTTACAATCTTGCATTCCAAATTTCTTCAGGCAATCTTTGAGGTATTTCTCTTGAGATATAAAGATGTCGTTGCGTTGCTGACGTATTTGAAGACCAAGGAAGAACTTCAGCTCACCCATCATGGACATCTGATATTGCTCTTGCATCATATATCCAAACTCGTCAGTGTATTTCTGATTGGTGCAGCCGAAGATAATCTCATCCACATATATTTGGCACACAAACAGTTCACCATCATATGTCTTCGTGAAGAGAGTGGGGTCGAGGGAACCAGGTTTGAAGCCTTTGCTCTTCAGGAAGTCTTTGAGTGTGTCATACCAAGCCCTAGGGGCTTGTTTGAGGCCATACAGTGCCTTGTTGAGCTTGTACACAATATCAGGATGTTTTGGATCTTCAACGCCAGGCGGTTGTGCAACATACACTTCTTCGTCAATCTTTCCATTGAAAAGCGCTCTTCACATCCATTTGATGTAGAAGAATGTTATGATGATTTGCATAGGCTAGCAGTATGCGTATGGCTTCAAGTCTAGCCACAGGAGCAAATGTCTCATCGAAGTCAATCCCTTCAACTTGAGTATATCCTTGAGCAATGAGACGAGCTTTGTTTCTGACAACTTGACCATGCTCATCTTGCTTGTTGCGATATATCCATTTGGTTCCTATTATATTGTGCTTGCGAGGATCAGGACGCTTAACCAGTTCCCATACATTATTCAGCTCAAACTGTTGAAGCTCTTCTTGCATAGCTTGAATCCATTCAGGTTCCACGAAGGCTTCATCAAATTTCTTGGGTTCAGATATTGAGACAAATGCGAAGTGTCCACAGAAATTTGCTAGCTGTGTTGCCCTTGAACGAGTGAGTGGACCTGGTGCATTGATGCTATCAATTATTCTCTCAAGCTGCACTTCATTTGCAACACGAGGATGTACAGGACGAAGATTTTGCTCTTGCTGATCATTTTCATCGTTAGAAGGATTGTCTTCAGGCTGAGCATTGTCTTCAGGTTGATCAGGTGCGGAGATATAAGTTTCTCTTCAGGCTGAGCTTCAGATGGTATGATTTCTTGAGTTCCCATAAGTTTGATTGATTCACCAGATGGGACTTCATCTAGCACATTTGGCAGGTGCTCTCTTTGCGAGCCGTTAGTCTCATCGAACCGCATATCCACAGTTTCAACCACTTTATAGTGAAAGAGGTTGAAGACTCTATAGGAGTGTGAATCCTTTCCATATCCAAGCATAAAACCTTCATGTGCTTTTGGTGCAAATTTTGAAGTGTGATGTGGATCCTTGATCCAGCACTTGGCACCAAATACTCTGAAGTAACTGACGTTTGGCTTCTTGCCAGTAAGGAGCTCATAGGAAGTCTTGTTCAGAAGCTTGTGAAGATAAACACGGTTGATGATATGGCATGCAGTATCAATGGCTTCAGGCTAGAATTTTCTTGGAGTCTTGTATTCATCAAGCATCGTCCGAGCCTCAATAAGTGTTCCGTTCTTGCGTTCGACGACGCCATTCTGCTGTGGCGTGTACGGAGCTGAGAATTCATGTGTGATGCCCAAAGTATCAAAATATGTATCTAGCCCAGTGTTCTTGAATTCAGTGCCATTGTCACTTCTGATGTGCTTTATCTTGACGCCATAGTTGTTCATGGCTCGATTGGCGAAGCGTCTGAAGACATCCTGCACTTCAGTCTTGTAGAGGATTATATGCACCCAAGTATATCTTGAATAATCATCAACAATGACAAAGCCATAGAGACAAGCAGTAGTAGTAAGAGTTGAGTAATGAGTGGGACCGAAAAGATCCATGTGGAGCAGTTCGAAGGTTGAGTCGTTGTCATGATTGTCTTCGAGGGATGCTTGGCCCTCGTCATCTTTCCTGCTTCACAGGCACCGCATAAGTGATCCTTCTTGAACTTGACGCCCTCGATGCCTATGACATGCTTCTTTCTTGCAAGAGTGTGCAAGTTCCTCATGCCAGCATGCCCTTGCCTCTGATGCCAGAGCCAGCATTCTGAAGCTTTTGCTAGAAGACATACGACAAGATGTGGTCCTGCTGAGAAATCTACCATGTACAAATCATCTTTCCGATACCCTTCAAACACTAGAGACTTGTCAGATTCCATTAGTACAAGGCAACGATATTTTCCAAACATCACAATCATGTTTAAATCGCAAAGCATTGAGACAGACATTAAGTTGAAACCAAGGGATTCAACAAGCATGACTTTATCCATGTGTTGATCCTTTGAGATTGCAACTCTACCTAGACCCAATACCTTACTTTTACGAGTGTCAGCAAATGTGATGTGACTTTTGTCAGATGGACGTAAGGTTGAGTCCATAAGAAGGCTTCACTTGCCAGTCATGTGATTGGTACACCCACTATCAATAATCCATTCTGAAGCAGCTGGTGTCGTACCCTACAGTGCAGTTAGGGGGATAGGCTTCACGAAGAGAATTGTGAAGCAAAAACATTTGACGAGACAGTGGATTATGAAAGCTTAGATCAATATTAGGACTGATAGGGCAAGTAGCAAGCGACTCAGGAACAAAGTACATAATAAGACAATTTGGGCATTTGATCTTGCGCCCTACAAGATGTTTAAGGTCCCCAGCAATAGCGTCAGACGATTTTGGTTTTCGGCTGGAGACCTTTCCCTGCAAAACAGAGTTAAGCTTTCTTAGCCACCCACATCTTCAAGGGTGGCTTCGAAGCAATGAGTCTAAGTGCAGCATCTGAGAACTTTGGCTTTGGAGCCCTAGCAAAAAGTCTTGCAGGTGGACAATAGTACTCATAAGAATAAGCAGAATAGTTCTTGGTCTTATGAACATGGAGGTTTGATGAGCCGCGCTCATATTCATAGGCCTGAGTATGGCTTCCCTACAAAACATTTGCATTAGTGCGACTCAGGTGAGTCCTCTGTCTATATGAAGCCTTTGGGCCGTATGAAGCCTGTGGTCTGGGGTTTGTCTTCTTCACTTGTGGTGTCATGACGACATTCACAGGAAGATTCTCCAAACACCTTTTCGGCACCCAGACCTTCTTCATAGGTGGCCCATTCCTGCAGTTAGTACCAATATACCTGGCAAACACTTCACCATTCTGATTCTTAAACAGTTTATAGTTTGCATCAAAGGATTCATCAATAACAATGGGATTAGCACAAGTGAAGCCAGATAGGGTGGATGGATCCACTAAAGGTCCCTTTGCAGCAACCCATGTGGTTTTGGGGTACTGCTCAGGTTTCCAGTAAGAGCCATCAACATTCATTTTCCTTTCGAACCCAACACCCTCTTTCCTAGGGTTTCGGTTCAGGATCTGCTTTTTGAGGACATCACATAGTGTCTGATGCCCTTTGAGACTTTTGAACATCCCTGTTTCAAGCAATGTCTTCAACCTAGCATTCTCATCAGCAATAGCAGTGGCATCCTCAGTAGAGGGGTTAGTTGGCACATCAGCAGTTGAAGATATTGCAATGGTAGCAGCAGTAGAACAACCTGCAACAGAAGTAGCGTTGTCACGCTCAATACATTTAAGACATGGTGGTTCAAATCCTTCCTGAGCGGTATTGATCTATTTGGCGCGAAGTGACTCGTTTTCCTTTTGAAGATCTTCATGAGCCGCTCTCAATTTCTCAAGATCTTGCTTTCTTTGAAGATAATCATAGGAAAGCTTTTTATGAGTCGTTGAGAGCATTTCATGACGACTTTAAAGTTCCTCATACTTAACATGAAGATTTTTTATGTCTTCAATTAAGGACTGAGATCGAGTCATTTCAGCGTCTAACAGGTCATCGCTTTTGTCTAACAGCTTTCGAATATGTTCCATAGTTTTCTGTTGTTCAGTTGCAATTTTAGCAAGTGTTTTGTAGCTGGGTTTGGAACCACAATCAGAGTCATCTTCACTGGAAGTTTGATAGTGAGTAGTGCGTGTGTTTACCTTGGCACTGCGTGCCATAAAGTAGTAGGTAGGAGCGGAGTAGTCCTTGTCATTTGCATCGGTGTCGATGACGGAGTCATTGTCTTCAGTGTTGAAGATGGACTTGTGAAAGTGCAACTATCCCTAGGTGGTTTTGGTAATTCATAACAACATATAGCTCATTGAGCTAATGCTATTCCAAGATGATTATTTCAGGAAAGCTCAATGATTGGCATGGCATGGATGTGAAAGTGGAACCCTCAAAATGCTAAGGACAAAGGATTGGCTCAAGCTCAAAAGCTCAAGACTCTTCTTTTCATATTTTAGTGATCCAAGATCACATTGAGTCTTTAGGAAAAGCCAATACTATCAAGGAGGGATGAGGTGTTGCTTAATGAGCCTCTTGCTTCATGTGCTTAGTGATATGCTCCAAAACCCTCAACTACTTTCCCATATCCACATTTGACCTAAACCCTAAGCCAAACTCGGTCCTACCGATTCTTTCTATCCGGCGCCACCGAGTTTCACTTGTCATAAGCCACTGCCAAACCCTAGCAATTCGGTTCTACCGATAGGGATCTCGGTCTCACCGAGATGGGATTGCAAACTCTCTGTTTCCCTTTCGTAACTTTTCGGTCTCACCGAAAGAGCGAATCGGTCCCACCGAGATTGCAATGTAAATTCAGTGTTTCCTTTTTGTAACTTTTCGGTCTCACCGAAAGAGCAAATCGGTCCCACCGAGTTTGCCTGACCAACTCTCTGGTTAGCTGATTACCAAATTCGGTCTCACCGAGTTTGTGTAATCGGTCTCACCGAGATTACGTTATTCCCAAACCCTAACCATATCGGTCCTACCGAGTTGCATGTCAGTCCCACCAAAAATCTCTAACGGTCACTAGGTTTACATTTTCGGTCCGACCGAGTTTATTGATTCGGTCCCACTGAGATTGGAAAACTATGTGTAACGGTTGGATTTTGTGTGGAGGCTATATATACCCCTCCACCTCCTCTTCATTCGAAGAGAGAGCCATCAGAACACATACACAATTCCAATTCATATGTTCTGAGAGAGAACCACCTACTCATGTGTTGAGACCAAGATATTCCATTCCTACCATATGAATCTTGATCTCTAGCCTTGCCCAAGTTGCTTTCCACTCAAATCTTCTTTCCACGAAATCCAAATCCTATAAGAGAGAGTTGAGTGTTGGGGAGACTATCATTTGAAGCACAAGAGCAAGGAGTTCATTACCTACACACCATTTGTTACTTCTTGGAGAGTGGTGTCTCCTAGATTGGCTAGGTGTCACTTGGGAGCCTTCGACAAGATTGTGGAGTTGAACCAAGGAGTTTGTAAGGGCAAGGAGATCGCCTACTTCGTGAAGATCTACCGCTAGTGAGGCAAGTCCTGTGTGGGCGATGGCCATGGTGGGATAGACAAGGTTGCTTCTTCGTGGACCCTTTGTGGGTGGTTGCTTCTTCGTGGACCCTTCGTGGGTGGAGCCCTGTGTGGACTCGCGTAACCGTTACCCTTTGTGGGTGGAGCCCTCCGTGGACTCTCGCAACCGTTACCCTTTGTGGGTTGAAGTCTCCATCAACGTGGATGTAGGATAGCACCACCTATCCGAACCACGGGAAAAACATCCGTGTCTCCAATTGCGTTTGAATTCTCCAAACCCTTCCCTTTACATTCTTGCAAGTTGCATGCTTTACTTTCCGCTGCCAATATACTCTTTGCATGCTTGCTTGAATTGTGTGATGATTGCTTGACTTGTCCTACAATAGCTAACATCTGCCAAGAACTAAAATTGGGAAAAGGTTAAGCTTTTATTTGGTCAAGTAGTCTAATCACCCCCCCCCTCTAGACATACTTTCGATCCTACAAGTGGTATCAGAGCTTTGGTCTCCATTTGCTTTGATCTCCATAGCTTTTGGTGGTCATAGCCTTGGTTTCACAACCTAGGAGAGTATGGCATCTAGCGAGGGATATTATCACCGTAGAGGTCCTTACTTTGATGGTACTAATTTTGCTAGTTTGAAGGATAAAATGAAAATGCATATTCTTGGACATAACCCCGCCGTTTGGGCTATTGTGTGTGTTGGTTTGCAAGGTGACTTCTTTGATGGGAAAGAACCAAACCGTGAAGCTACCGCAGAAGAGTTGAAGATGTTGCAATACAATGCTCAAGCTTGTGATATTCTCTTCAACGGATTGTGCCCCGAAGAATTCAACAAAATCAGCCGTCTTGAGAATGCAAAGGAAATTTGGGACACTTTGATTGATATGCACGAAGGTACCGACTCCGTCAAGGAATCCAAGTTGGATGTGCTTCAAAGTCAACTTGACAAGTTCAAAATGAAGGATGGTGAAGGTGTCGCTGAAATGTACTGTAGGCTTGCTCTCATCACAAATGAGACTGCCGGCTTAGGAAGTGAAGAGATGACCGATAGATTCATCATCAAGAAGATTCTAAGAGCCTTGGATGGAAAATATGATACCGTGTGCACATTGATCCAAATGATGCCCAATTACAAAGATCTCAAGCCAACGGAGGTGATTGGAAGAATTGTTGCTCATGAGATGTCACTTAAGGATAAAGAGGAACTTCACAACAAGTCAAGTGGTGCCTATAAAGCCTCATGTGAAGCCCCCACATCATCAAGTGAGAAACAAGACTTCAATGAAGAATTGAGCTTAATGGTGAAGAACTTCAACAACTTCTACAAGAGTAGAAGCAAAGATAGAAGCTTCAAGTCAAGGTCCTACAATGACAAAAGATCTTCTAGTCGAGTGCGAAACTGCTACAGCTGTGGAAGACCCGGACACTATTCCAATGAGTGTACGGCTCCCTACAAGAGAAGAGAAGATTCTCCAAAAAGAAGAAGCAAAGAATCACCACCAAGAGAGAGAAGGAGTAGAGATGATCATTATGAACGAAGATACTCATGGAGAAGCAAGGATTCAGAAAGGAAGGAAAAATCATCAAGGAGCTACACAAAACGAAGACATCAAGCTCATGTTGGTGAATGGGTATCCGGCTCCGACTCCGACAGCCACTCCGAGAGAAGTTATCACTCCGACTCCGAAGATACTCAAGATGAAGGTGTTGCCGGTCTAACACTTGTGTCAACCAACTCCTATGACATATTTGACTCACCAAATGAAGGAATTGGAAGATGCTTCATGGCCAAAGGTCCTAAGGTAACACACCCCGAGTATGTTGATTTCAGTAGTGATGAAGATGACTTGTTAGGTGATGATTTGCTTGTTGACAACTCTAGTGATGAATACTATGATGAAACGTCAATTAATCATGCTAATCAAGATAAAACGAATGACAATGATAAGGAGAAGATTGAGGCTCTAACTAAAGAACTAAACACTCTTAAGTTAGCTCATGAAACTATCTTCGAAGATCATCGAGAACTTTTAAGAGCTCATGAGAAATTACGCTTTGAAAAGCTCAATCTTGAGCAAGAGCATGAGTTCTTAAAAGCAATCAATGATGATCTCCACAAGAAAAGTTCTTCTTACATTGCCAAGCGTTTACTCTTATCCACTTACATGCCTCAAGTCAAGTCTAGTAACAAGAACAAGAAAGATTCTTCCTCTAGTAGTAACAATGATCATGCTAAATCCAATATTGTTGCTTCTAGTAGTTCTCTTGATTCCACTAATGATTCTCTTAGCCAAGTTACACTTGAGCAAGAAAATAGCTTATTGAAGGGAATTATAGAGAAAGGAGTGTACAAAAGCCTTGCCGGGAGTAAGCAATTCGAGGAAATTGTGCGCAAGCAAGGAATGCACCGGAAGAATCAAGGTGTTGGTTTTGAACGAAAGTTCAATGCAAATGGAGTTGAATGGCAAGAAGATCAATACCCCAAGACAAAGTTTGTTCCTCAACAAGAGAAGTATGATACTTCCTTCAAGGGGACACAAGCTCAAGATAATCTTCCACCACAAGACTACAAGCAAAAAGGCAAGGACAAGCTTCAAGAGGAAATTGATGCATTTGAAGAAGCTCCTAAGACCTTAGTCAAGTGGATTCCCAAGACTACTTCAAGTTCCACTTCATCAAGTACGACTACAACTCCAAGGATTCCCATCAAGATGATGTGGATCCAAAAGAAGAAGAACTAGAGAGTTCTTGAGGGTGACTCCGCCAACATACTTCACTCTTATCATTTTGGTAAGAACAAGTGCAATCAACTTCCACATCTTGCACTAGTTCAAGGAGTCACAAACTCTCTTGTTGGTAAGACAAGGGACAAGGTAACCTAAAAGTTTTCATGGACATCATCTTGTGTGTGCATCACTCTATGTCTATGGATATCCTTGTTTGTTCCTTGTGGACTAACCCATGTAGGTATTGAAAGTGCAATTCACTCAAATGGATAGCTCCAAGCGATCTACATCAACATTGAGCGTCCACATCTTCAACATCTACATGAAGTCGTTATCGACAAAACCCAAGGTTAGTTCATCCCTCTTAGGGGGGATATCACATCTAGGGGGAGCTTTACTCTAAGACTTGAGCTAAAGCAACTCTAAAGATGTGAACACAACAATGCTTTATGTAAAAGTGGTAACCCCACTTGAGCTTAAACGATGAGTATGACCTATGATCAAGTGTTCTCACTTGACTCCTAAGTCAATATACTCATATATAGATGACCTTGTCATCGCAAATTGCTTGATAGATGCTAGAATTGGTTGTGCATGCCTTGCCACATATTTCATTTGCCATCTTATTGTGTGAGCATGCTGGTTGCATATTTTACTCATTCGAGGACATCCACTTGTTGTTTTGATTGTTTGGCTTTATTTCCTTTTGCCAAGTGGATGGACAAGAATGCCTAAGAACCTCCTCTAGCTATCTATGCTTTTCTCGTCTCAAACTCTATTCATGCTGCATCACAAAATTTGGTCAAGTCAGATTCGAACCACTCTGTGTGAGGAGCGCTCAGAGTCCCCGATTCGTCATAGACTTAAACTTCCAAAACCTCTTTATGATTCTCGGTCTGACCGATACCCCACTTTCGGTCCTACCGAGATCATTAAGTTGATCTAGGTTTTCGATCTTGGTGCAACCGATTTGAACCTTTCGGTCACACCGAGTTTCAGTAACTGCTTGCAGTTATGAATCTCGGTGCCACCGAGTTGTTCCACTCGGTCACACCGACAGGGTCGGGCTATATATAGTCACGGGCAAAAATTTGGAAATTTCTCCGAACCCCTTCGCCCGCGCGATAGCCTGCTCTGCCAACGTGGTCTCCAGATCGTCTCCTCGCCGCCAGCCGCCTCCAGTCGCTGGTCTCCGTTGCCGTCAACGAGAATTCTACCCCGCCGTTGCCGCCGTAGCGAGTCTCCGCCGAACTAGGGTATGGACTCGATCTTTGTGCTATTCTCCAATCTGATTCCTAGCACATTGTGATCATCATGACTCTTGCCACGATTGAAACACTCCTATCCAGTCAATGCGTTCGTAGATTAGGTTTGATTCGAAAATTTTAGGGTTAGGTTTCCGCTGAAACCATCTCGGACCCACCGAGTTGAAAAACTCGGTCCCACCGATTTGGCTTATGCCATTGCACAAGTGAGACTCGGTCTGACCGAGAATTACTTATCGGTGTGACCGATTTTGGAACTCTGTGAAACCCTAGCAGTCTCGGTGCCACCGAACTGTGACTCGGTCTGACCGAGTTCACTAGTTTAGGTTCCAAAACTGCTTCGGTATCACGGAGTTTAAAAATCGGTAGATCCGAGATGATTTTAGTGGGAAACTAAAACTAAGTTTTTGGATCATTCTTTTGCAAAAATCTCTGCATTTTGTGATGCTCATCCACTCTACCTCGTCTATAAACTATTCACAGGGTCAGAAGTCAGCTTGTTCATCATGTCAGACCAGAGTGACAGCCAGAATGTTTCAGAATAGCAAGTGCACATGAGTGAGGGCACTAGTCCCTCCAGCTCTTCAGATGATGGCAGCAGAAGTACCCCAAGCAATTTGCCAAAAGCTGCCACTCGACAGAGGAAGAAGAGAACTTCAGATTCTGAAGATGAAGATTATGTGGCAGAGGAAGAGGCCACATCAAAGAGAGTTGAGCCAGCTCAAGGCACAAAGCCAGGCTTAAAGATCAAAAGGCCAGCAGGCAGGCAGCCTATGTCAAAGGCTAGAGCTTCAACTGAAAAGCCTGCACCCGTAGAGCCAGTTGCTGAACGTGTGCAGATCGCGGAGGTGCCACACGTTCGATACTAGGATCGGTCAATCGTGAAGACGTACGACTACATCAACCGCGTTGTCATAACGCTTCCGCTTACGGTCTACGAGGGTACATGGACGACACTCTCCCCTCTCGTTGCTATGCATCACCATGATCTTGCGTGTGCGTAGGATTTTTTTGAAATTACTACGTTCCCCAACATATAATTATAAACCAAATACATAATATATGATACCTGTGGTGACTAAAGTTGGGTCGGCTCGTAGAGTACCAGCGAGTGATTCTGGTGTGGGGGCTAAAAGGACAGGTGGTTCCATCCTGGTAGTGGTGGGCCTGGGTTCCTGATGGCCCCCGACTGTTACTTTGTGGTGGAGCGACAGGGCAGGTTGAGACCACCTACGAGAGAGGTGGGCCTGGCCCTGGTCGGCGTCCACGGTTACATCAATTAACACGCTTAACGAGATCTGGGTATTTGATCTGAGTCCGCCACTGGCCTATACGCACTAACCAACTACGCGGGAACAATTATGGGCACTAGACGTCTTGGTATCAACTGAAGCCTTCGCGACGCTAGCGACTGAGCGGCGCGCGCTGGATTGGACCGTAAGCCTGCGCTTGTATTAAGGGGGCTAGGTCTTCTTCCGGCCGTGTATGCAACGTGCATGTGTGCAATGGGTGATGGGCCGAGACCCCTGCACGCATAGGATTTAGACCGGCGTGCTGACCTCTCTGTTGTGCCTAGGTAGGGTTGCAACATGTTGATCTTGCTAGGCCGGGCATTGTCGGCATTCTGGGAACGGGGGTCCCCAGACTTGCCTGCCTGCGGCCTGCGGCGTGGCTCAAGTGGGGGCCCAGCGTGGCCCATCTTCATCAGCTCAAGCTCAAGACCCTCGCGAGGGACCAAGCCTCGCGGGGCGGACGACCGGAAGCTTCCTCAGAGGCAGCCTCATCAGGCAGGCTCGCGAGGAGGCGGAGAGATCAAGGCAGGGGTACCTCGCGAGGAGCCCGTGACGCAAGCCATGACGATCGAGACCAGGCGGGCGCCGGCCTACGCAGTTTCCTTGTTTCCCCTTTGGTGCAAAGGGGCAAGCACAGGCCAAGGCATCGGGCAAAGGTTACCATTCCGGTGCAACGAGACCAAGACCAACAGAGTAGGTAAATGACATTGAGAGATCGGACAGAAGGCAGAGATCAAGAGATCTGGTAGAGCTCTAGTAGAGAGAGAGAGAGAGAGAGAGAGAGAGAGAGAGAGAGGCGACTGAACTCACCCAAGCAGTTCATCGCACCAGCTCAAGAACACCTCTCGCGAGGCTGTTCTTCCCTTGTACTATTCATCATCAGCCCCTGAGGCAATCCACCACACCACAAACTGGAGTAGGGTATTACACCACAACGGTGGCCCGAACTAGTATAAACCTCGTGTCCCTTGTGTTGTTCGTTGTTTCCAGCTTAGATCACGCGAGGAGATTGGACGTAGATCGGTAGGGGGGCGATCTCCGCGCGCACCCCAGTGTTCGAACCTCAAGGGTCTGCCGGAACCCGAAATCCGACATTTGGCGCGCCAGGTAGGGGTGCGCCGGAATCTTTCTTTCGCTGTTCGCGTGTGATCTTCCGTCATGTCCATGGCCAACTCTCGTCGGGCTCATGCTGAGCGCAGGGTTGCTCTCGCCACCCGCGACGCCCAGATGGCGCCCGTCGGCGGATGCCCTCGTCGTTCCCCGTCGCCTGCCGCCAACGCCGCCACCGGCCCGGCGGGGAACGAGCAGCAGGCCTCGTCCCAGCATCCTTCGATACGGCGGGAGGGCCGCACCACTACACCATCGCTGACTCCAGCCGCTTCGTCGTCCCACGCCCATCGTGCCCCCACGGACACGCACGCCGCGCTTCTCCTGGCAAGAGAGCTCTTGCACTACCGCCCCGTCGACGACCTCTACGAGGACTGGCTCGCCCGCATCACCGAGCTTGTCAGCGCCGCAGGGGGCTCCCCCTTGCCGTCCTTCTCGCTGCCTCGCCCTCCATTCCGCGCAGGAGGCGAGGATCAGGAGGTGCCTCCACCACCTCCTCCCCAAGAAGGCGCCCTGGCTCCAAGGCGCGCAGCCCCAGCGCGAGACCCTCCGCGTCCGGCGCCTGCGCAGCAAGAAAGGAGCTACCAAGAGATCCCTCGTCCCCAAGAAGGTGCTCGCGCGCTCCCAGCGCCTGCGCGCCAAGATCGCGTCCCTGCACCTCCACGCCAAGCCCCGCACTGCTCCAAGCGGCGGCGCGCGGTAATCCCCAGGAACAAGCCCAGTACCAGCAAAAGGCGCCGGTGGCCACAGCAGGCTGCCGCGCCCTCACCCTCGAGCTACGCGGCATCGCATGGCCAGGCAAGTTCAAGCCTGACCTGCCACCTCTCTACGATGGCACGGCGGACCCCGCGGAGTTCCTGCAGCTCTACGAGCTATGCATCGAAGCCGCCAACGAAGACGAAAGGGTCATGGCGAACTGGTTCCCCATGGCGCTCAAGGACGGGGCCCGCACCTGGCTCCTGATCCTAGCTCCTGTCACAATCTCCTCCTGGGACGAGATGCTCACTCGCTTCATCGCCAACTTCCAGGGCACTCGCGACCGGCCCCCGGCCATGAGCGATCTGCGGCGCATCAAGCAGCCGCAAGGGGAAACCCTGCAGAAATACATCCAGCACTTCAACAACGCTCGCCTCAAGATCCCCAAGGTGACTGAAGAAGCCATCATCTCGGCCTTCTCCGATGGCGTACGTGACATCAAGATGAAGGAGGAGCTAGCAATCCATGAATACCTGTGCACATCCCTGGAGCCGTTCAACTTGGCGACCAAGTGCGCCAGGGCTGAGGAAGGGCGCCTTTCCCTCCTCGAACTCCCGGCTGCCGACCCAGAAGAGAAGAATCCCAAGGCCAAGGACGTGAAGCGTAAGGGGGCTGCCGTGCTTGCAGCGGAGCCAGACACCAAGCGAGGCAGGGATCAGCCTGAGTCATCCAAGGGCAGCCGGTACTGCGTGTACCACGACCTCTACACCCACAACACCAACGAATGTCAAGAGCTCAGGGCCGTGAGAGATGGACGTGTCGGCCGACGCCTCGAGCGCAGTGACAGGGGCTATGGCCGAGGAGGAGGAAGAGGTGTCGGACGATGGGAAGACTGTGGCCCTCGCCAAGGGTGGCGTGACCGACCTCCCGAGGATTGCTGGCAGGACCAGCCTCGCGGGGGAGGCTGGAGAGATCAGCCTCATGAGGATCGCCCGCACGGCAATGCAGGCCTTCCTCCTCTGCGCCACTGCCAAGAAGGAACGAAGGCCAACATCAAGATGAGGGGGCTGGGGCTTCCAGGAGCCGCGCGCGATCGCTTGCATCTTGGGTGGCGCGCAGGCCCCAGCCTCACAGCGCATCTTCAAGCAGTTTGCTCGCGAGGTGAATGCATTCCTCCCCAGGCTTGAGGCCACGCGCCCTCTTAGGTGATCTGCGTGCGCTATCATGCTCTGCTTAGCGGATCAGCTCAAGTGCGCGGCAACGATCGGAGTCCTCCCGATGCTTTGCTCCCCGGTCATCAGCAACGTGTAGGTCACCAGGACCCTCATTGACGGCGGAGCAGGACTCAACGTCCTGTTCGTCGAGACGTTCGACAATCTCCAAGTGCCGTACGATCAGCTTCAGCCAACCAATCCCTTCTCAGGAGTCACTGATGGTTCCACTGTTCCAATAGGGCAGGTTCGCCTTCCAGTCACCTTCGGGCAGCGCAACAACTACCGCACCGAGCTCATCGACTTTGACGTCGCCCACATCCGTCTGCCATACAACGCCATCCTCGGGTACCCAGCCCTGGCCAAGTTCATGGTAGTGACTCATCATGGATACAATGTCCTCAAGATGCCAGGAAGCGGTGGAGTCATCACCGTACCCTATGAAGAAAGGGACGCAGTGTGTTCACTTGAGCGCGCGTTCCAAGCCGCAGCAATCGAAGACCCAGACCACAGAAACGGAAAACTTACCGAGGCGACCCTTAAGAAGAAGAAGGTTTCGCCTGGCCCAAGCCATAAGGAGGCAGGCGCCTCCGGAGGTGTTGCGTCAGGATCTGCGCCCAATCAGGGAGCGCCACCCTCTCTCGCATAGGAAGGCACGCCCGGCGCCCTCCTCAGGCAGGGCTCGGGGACTCTTTCTTGGAGAGCCACCGACCTTGCCAAGGTCGTGAGGGAGGCGCTCGGGCACCACTTGGAGGGGTGCTTCCAGGCATGTTTCCCTCAGGAAGATACAAGGCAAGGAAGACCAAACCCTCAGGAGTTCATCGCAAGAAGCACCCAGGAGCTACAGGAGTCGAGAGTCATGCGCGGCAGCCACCGCTTGCCCACCATGGCCCCACATCCAGGCGAGGATGGTGGGCTGCGCATCTGCATCGATGTGCCAGGGCTCAACTGAGCTGCGTCTCAGGAGTGCCTCTGGCCTTCGCGCGTGGGTAGTTGCGAGGGTCCACCTCACAGCTACATTCGCATGCCTTTCGGCCTGCCGAACGCGGTCGCCGCTCATCAGCGCGTGGTGAGGAGCATTCTGGAGGCCCAGGATGTCAGGCATTGTGCGGTCCTGGCAGAGATGGAGATGGCCCTCGGAAACCCACCTGCGCCTCCGGAGCCTCTCGAGGCTCCCGGGCCTGGGGGCTCGTGAGGGTCGACGTCATCATCACGCATCGCCATTTCTTCAACATCACTTCGTCTTCAGCGGCACCAGGTGACATCTTTCTAAGTTCTGTAGGGAGCGCGCACAGGGCCGCATCATTCCCAGGTCGCGTGGGTCCGTCCCTGCGGCATGTATCCGTTTTGCTTATGCTCTTTACTTACCTTGTTGGGGGCGCCCCTCGGGCTGCATCATCCCCGAGCTGCTCGGGCCTGGCCCAGCGGCGTTTGCTTTTCCCGCGTCTACTTAAAATGAATTTGCTCTTTCGCGCTTAATTGTCACCTGCTGCTTATCACGGACTTCTCCGCTTTCATGCAAAGCGCTTGCACGTTAAAAGGGGGGTACCTGAGCATCACGACTCATGGGCTCCTACTGGCTCTCCAGCCCTCACCCCCTGGCCTTGACCCACGGCATAGCGACCTGTCATACCAGCGGCGGCTGAGCTCGCTCGAGGGCTGGGACCTGAGGACGTAGAGCATTTGCATTCTAACCACCCTGCAGGAACACACCATTCATAAAGGCCCAGAGCCAGGTGCAACCCGCCTCGAGGTAGGGCCTCGTGAGTCCCGCGCTGGCTCACGAGTGCCCAGATACACCTCTCCTAGCCCTACCGTCCCGGCCACATGTCAGGGCGGGGCTGTACACGCCCCGAGGGCTCCTCCCGGAGGGGAGCCCCCTCCCACGTACCAGTGGAAGCACCATGCTCCACGCTGGCTGACGACACTGCCGAGGAGCGGCTATGCCCGTACACATACGGAAGCACTATGCTCCGTGCTGCTGATAAACAACTGAGGGCGGCCTACGGCCATACCAACCTCAGGGAGCCCAGAGCTCAGTGTCTGGCACCATCGCTACGCCTCCCCTCGGGAGCGCCGTGCGAGGGGGCTGGACACGGGGGCTACGCCCGAGCGCACGCCACCCAGCCAGGTCCCTCGGACCTGGTCGTCACGTGCCCATCCCCGAGCGGAGCCAAGGTATGGGAACCCATTTGAACGTCAAGGGGGACTCCTGAGCATCGCGACTCAGGAGCCTAACTTGCCCCGTAGCCCCTCACTCCTTAGTCTCATGCTGGTTTCCGGTCGGGGCTAACGCTGGGTGAGGTATGCGCGGGGCCGGGCCCTGCCGACACAGAACGACGAATCCACCCCTTGTTCCCCCCTTTCCTACTTGTCGCTTGCACGTCAAAGGGGACTCCTGAGCATCGCGACTCAGGAGCCTAACTTTCCACGTAGCCCCTCACTCCTTAGTCCCGTCCTGGTTTCCGGTCGGGGCTAACGCTGGGTGAGGTATGCGCGGGGCTGGGCCCTGCCAACGTAGAGCGCGAGCAAGTAGGAGAGAAAAATGCAAAATCTAGGAAATCCAAAGCAAATATTACAAGCCATAGATTGTTTTACGACTCCAAACACAAGTTTAAACACCTCCGCGAGGCATGGTGCATGTTGCAGGAATAAAAACATGATAGAAGCCGCGAAGGGATCACTCTCCAGTGGCGCCGCCGCCTGTGGTGGAGTCACGCTGGGCGACTCCGCCTCCTGGGGCCGCGGAGCTGGAAGCACCGCGCCCTGGCAAGATGCTGAAGGCGCGGAACCTCCCCAGCAAAGCTTCGGCTCGGCCTTCCACGGCCTCAGCGGCAGTGGCGGCAAGGTCGCCGCTCACGGGTTCCAGCAGGCTGTCGAAGTCGACGTTGGGGTCGCGCAGGTAGACGTGGCTGAGGACATGCGTCAGCGCCGCAGAAGATAGGGCACGCGCCTCAGCCTCGGCCATGGGGCCAAGGCCGTCTACGACATCTTCAAGCGCATGGACCAGGAAGGGAAGAAGCTTGGCGGGGCCATCCTCCGCACCGGCCAACGGCTCCTCCAAGCCGCTCTCATAAAGCGTCTTCAGCGCGGCACGAGCCTTCTTCTCCATCTTCGCGAAGGCCACCCGATCCTCCGCTAGGACCTTCGCCTTGGCGTCTAGGTCAGTCCTCTTCGCCTGCAGAGACCGCTCCAGCGTCTCCAATCGGCCGTGGCGGTCATCAAGCTTGATGTCCCGCTCCTTGATGGCAGCCTCCCGAGCCTTCATCTCCCTCTCTTTCTCTTGGCGGCCGTGGACCTCCTTGGCGAGCTCGTCATGCAGGCCTTGCTAGCTTCTGGCTGGGCCCGTTCCGCTGCCTCCGTCCGAACAGCGCTGAGCCAGGCCGTGGCGGCCTCCGATGGGGAGAAGCAGGCCGCCAACCAAGCCTTGGCAG
>NC_041390.1:226863220-226888614 GCF_002162155.2 Triticum dicoccoides
GCCGCAACGTCGCCCAGGGCAGCGTCGCGAGCGGCCTTGGCTTGGTTGGCGGCCTGCTTCTCCCCATCGGAGGCCGCCACGGCCTGGCTCAGCGTTGTTCGGACGGAGGCAGCGGAACAGGCCCAGCCAAAAGCTAGCTCTAGGCGCCCGGCCGCTAGGTGAGGGTCCGCGCTCAAAAGATCCTCCCGCAGCTGGCTCAGTTTGCTGGTGACCTGGTCCAGGACGGCGGCAAAGGGAACAGAAGAAGCGGGAACCGGCGGAGCGGGCAAAGAGGACAGCAGCATGATCACGGCTTGGCAGGAAGGAACCCCCTGGGCCTTGGCTGCCCCGGCTGCAGCATCGAGCGCAGTCGACTCTAGGGCCAGCGGGGCCACGGGGGCTGACTCCTCGCCGAGGCGTCCCAGTCGGCCTCGCGAGGATGACCGGGCAAGGGAGGCGCGAGCCGCGCCGTCTTCCTCCCCGGCGGACGAAGGCACCGCCCCGGCAGATGGACTCGCCCCAAGAAGGGCCGCAGAAGCCCCTCTCAACCTCTTCGCCGCAGCCGCCGGCCTGACAAAAGAATATGGACGTCAAGCCTCGGCGGCAGAAACCAAGCAAAGCATGAATCGAGCACTTACTGGTCATCGCTCGCGGACTCAAGCAACCTCCGGCCGAACTTGAAGCCCGAGAGCCTGCAGCTCGGGTCAGCCTCGGGAGGCCCGGAAGCAGAAGGCACGTCGGGAGGGCCGGGGCTGGCCTCAGACCGCCCAGGGACCGGAGCGGACCCTGGGGGAACCAGCCCCGACCTGCCCTTCCTTGTGACCAAGGGAGGGTCCTCCCCTCCTCGCCTGGCGCCGGCATCGTCGTCATCCGGCATGGAGTGGAGGGCCCGAGACCTGCGCCGAGGGAAGGACTCCCCCGACTCCTCGCCAGTCGCCTCAGAGTTAGACTCTTCCTCCTCCGCCTCTTCTTTGCCCTCACTCCCGCTGGAGCTGCCGGAGGACACGTCCATCATCGCCAGCGCCGCAAGATCCTCGGGAGCTTCCGCGGGCACCAGCCCCTCACCATTGAAGGTGGGCATGGTGGTCACCACCTGCTCCTAGTCGTCATGAAGGAACAGGGGGACGGGGGCGCCCACCGGCTTCACCACGTCTCCATCTACCAAGGAATGGAGGGCCGCGACCAGATTCTCGTTGGTCAGGGCCTCAAAGCTTAGGCACAAGGCGGCGTCCGCTTCCCCAAGCCTCCACAACGAGAGCGAGTGCTCCTGAAGTGGAGCCACCCGATGCTCCAAGAACTCCCTCAGGAGCGTGACCCCAGTCAGCTTCGCCGCCTCCAAGTTGCTTGGCCTCAGGTCCGCGTTCATCCTCTTCAGCACCGCCTTTGCACGGGGGTCGATGAGCTCCATGCGGGACCACGCGTCGACACTCTTGGGCTGCCCCGTAGGCAACACCAGACGGGGGTGGATGCGCCCGACGTCCACCATGACCCACTTGCTCCGGAAGCCTTCGATCGTCTTCCCAGGCTTCGAGATAGCATTGGAATTGGAGTATGCGATGAAGCTCGCACATGCGGAGATATGGCCACCAGAAACCCGGAGGGAAAAATAGTGACGCAACAAGGCCACCGAGGGCTTTACACCGACGTGAGCCACACAGTAGTAAGCAAAAATCGCCAAGAGAAGAACAGAGTTGGGGTGGAGATGTAGAGCCTGCAAGTTGTACTGGCGGAGAAAAACAAAGAAGAACTCAGAGAAAGGAGGCACCAGACTAGTGACGATGGCGCTCACAAAGAGCGGATAGAAGGTGCTCCCCTTGCCTTCAGGCTGGTCAGAGCCGTCCTTGAGCATAGTCGCCCCCTTGCTGCCCTACGCCACCGTCATCAGGCGTGTAAGGGCGAGGTTCTTCTCCGACAAGTTTGGGGAATCCAGGGCCGGCGAGTACCAGGCCTCGGTCGGGGACTTGCGAGGCGCCATGGCATGCCGGATGAGAAGGATTGAGACAGATCTGGAGGATTTCAGGAGCAAGAAGGAGGAGAGCGAGAAATGGGATCTGGGGCGAGGCGAACGAGAACAAGGCAGGTAAGTCTGGCCCAGGCACCTCTTTTGTCAGATGGACAGTTGCCGAGGCGTCGTGGGGAAGCGCAGACGCCCACGTCCAATAAATCTCCACGCGGCGCCCAAGGCCATAGGCTGTTGGGGCCTGCGGCGCTTCGCGCTCGCCCCTTTGCTTCCTTGCTAGGCCAAGCCCGGGCGTGCCTTGGGCCCGGGGGCTACTGTCGGCGTTCTGGGAACGGGGGTCCCCAGACTTGCCTGCCTGCGGCCTGCGTCATGGCTCAAGTGGGGGCCCATCGTGGCCCATCTTCATCAGCTCAAGCTCGAGACCCTCGCGAGGGGCCAAGCCTTGCGGGGTGGACGACCAGAAGCTTCCTTAGAGGCAGCTTCATCAGGTAGGCTCGCGAGGAGGCGAAGAGATCAAGGCAGGGGTACCTCACGAGGAGCCCGTGACGCCAGCCATGACGATCAAGACCAGGCGGGCGCCATCCTGCGCAGTGTCCTTGTTTCCCCTTTGGTGCAAAGGGGGCAAGCACAGGCCAAGGCATCAGGCAAAAGTTACCATTCCGGTGCAACGAGACCAAGACCAGCAGAGCGGGAGGACGGAGGTCACCGTGAAGCCCAAGACGGCGTCATCACCAGTGCTTTTGGCAGCCGAAGACCACCTTCAGTCAGGATAACTTGTACTAGATGTTCCCCTTCAAAATGGCCAATTGTTGGCGCCCTTCCCACTCATTATTTGGGGAGAGGCCCAGGGCCTCCATAAATAGAGCTAGCCACCACAGAGTAGGGGGATGACATCGAGAGATCGGACAGAAGGCAGAGATCAAGAGATCTGGTAGAGCTCTAGCAGAGTGAGAGAGAGGCGACTGAACTCACCCAAGCAGTTCATCACACCAGCTCAAGAACACCTCTAGCTAGGCTATTCTTCCCTTGTACTGTTCATCATCAGCCCCTGAGGCAATCCACCACACCACACACTGGAGTAGGGTATTACACCACAACGGTGGCCCGAACCAGTATAAACCTCGTGTCCCTTGTGTCGTTCGTTGTTTCCAGCTTAGATCACGTGAGGAGATTGGACATATATCGGTAGGGGGAGATCTCCGCGCGCACCCCAGTGTTCGAACCTCAAGGGTCTGTCGGAACCCGAAATCCGACAGGCATGACCCAGGAAAGTGTGTCAGGCCAAAGGGGATCGAGCATGTTGGGAAATGTGGTGCACCCCTACAGGGAAGTTTATCTATTCAAATAGTCGTGTCCCTCAGTAAAAGGACAACCCGGAGTTGTAGCTTGACCTTATGACAACTAGAACCATATACTTAATAAAATACACCCTTTCAAGTGCCAAATACAACCCGGTGATCGCTCTCTCACAGGGAGACGAGGGGAGGATCGCCAGGTAGGATTATGCTATGCGATGATACTTGGTTAACTTACCATCTACCCCCTTCTCCTACTTCAAGATGAAGGCTACCGGAAGCATAGTCTTCGATAGGACTAGCTATCCCCCTCTTATTCTGGCATTCTGTAGTTCAGTCCACATATACAACCCCTTTCATTGATCCCGATGCATATGTACTATAGCTCCTTGCTTGCGAGTACTTTGGATGAGTACTCAAGGTTGCTTTGCTCCCCCTTTTCCCTTTTCTATACCGGTTGATGCGACCAGACGTTGGAGTCCAGGAGCCAGACGCCACCGTCGACGATGACTCCTACTACACTGGAGGTGCCTACAACTACATGCATGCCGCTGACAATGACTAGGAGTAGTTTAGGAGGATCCCAGGCAGGAGGCATGCGCCTCTTTCGATATGTATCCTAGTTTGTGCTAGCCATCTTATGGCAACTTGTTTACTTATGTCTGTACTCAGATATTGTTGCTTCCATTGACTCATCTATGATCGAGCTCTTGTATTGGAGCCCTCGAGGCCCCTGGCTTGTAATATGATGCTTGTATGACTTATTTTATTTGTAGAGTTGTGTTGTGATTGTGGGAGTCCTGGATTAGGAGGTCTCCGGACAACCGGACTATCTCCATTGGCCGGACTGTTAGACTATGAAGATACAAGATTGAAGACTTCGTCTTGTGTCGGGATGGGACTCTACTTGGCGTGGAAGGCAAGCTAGGCAATACGTATAGGGATATCTCCTCCTTTGTAACCGACCTTGTGTAACCCTAACCCTCTCCGGTGTCTATATAAACCGGAGGGCTTTAGTCCATAGGACAACAATCACAACATACAATCATACCGTAGGCTAGCTTCTAGGGTTTAGCCTCTCTGATCTCGTGGTAGATCTACTCTTGTAACACCCATATCTTCAATATTAATCAAACAGTGCGTAGGGTTTTACCTCCATCAAGAGGGCCCGAACCTGGGTAAAACTTCGTGTCCCTTGCCTCCTGTTACCATCCGGCCTAGACACACAGTTCGGGACCCCCTACCCGAGATCCGTCGGTTTTGACACCGACATTGGTGCTTTCATTGAGAGTTCTGCTTTGTCGTCGTCACGAGGAAGGATGTCTCGTCCCGTCTTTAAAGACGACACTATCACTGAGGGAGCTCTGGCTATCGGCCAAACTCTCCGGCTAGGTGGTTTTCTTATGACCGCCTGTTCGGCCGCTGCGCCGACGATGACTTCTCGGGTCATCGAAAGCAATCTTCAGATCAACTCGGAACTCGCCGAGTAGTTAGATCCAATGGAGCTGTCTTCCCTGAACGAGCTCTTGGATCGTATCGCCGCCCTGGGAGTCGCTACAGACTACGATCAGATTGGTCCTAAACCTGATCTAAGAGAAATTAACTCCCCCCAGGTCACCCATCACGTTGCAGTGGTGGAAGAACAATGCGGCAAAACTTCATCTATCTTAAGGACTAGCTACGTCCAGATTCCCGATCCCTCCAAGCCGGATACCCGCGGAGGGGAGGATGTCACTCAAAGCCTGAACCTAGAATCAGGCAGTGGGCCAGATTTACCGGAAAACATCCAGGAATCCAAACTTTCGAGTTCGAAAAGTCCTTGGCCACTGAGCCTCAGATTGGGTGAGGATTCGGATTTAATTCCATCCACCCACCCAAACGTATGCGATCTATCCCAAATTAGGCAAGAGCCAGCAGAGATAGTACACCATTACTGGGCCAGATTCCTCCTGGTCAAGAACAGGATAAAGGACTGCCGCGAGGAAGACGCAATTTCACTCTTCTGCAATAATTGCACGGACAAGGGAATCCTCAACGCCATAAGTCGTCGCGAAATTACACGCTTTGCCGACTTGGTGTCCATAGTACGAAAGTACTGTGCTATGGAAATCGCCTGGAAAACCGAAATAAAATTTTGGGATAATCCGGCCCTGAATACAAACCTAGTCCGAAATAAAAGAGTGCATTATCACAATACACCTGGGTTAACTACCAAAAAGCAAAATCCCTCTACGGGGCAAGGAACCGTACTGGAGGGATGGCTCAACGGACCCTGCAAAATTCATAGTACAATGGATGCGATACCAATGCACAGCCTTAGAGCATGCTGGATACTCCGGCAGGTGGCCAAAAGTGGTGAGGATCTACTCCTCCCAAAAACCAAAGAGCACCACCCCGAGGACAACAGTACGGTCTTAACGGTCTTCGAGACCTTTGCGTCAAATAAAAGACGGAAGCGAACACTCCGCAACATGTCCGAAATCTGCCACATAGCAGAAATAAATCCTTGGAGCGACACGGCTATTACCTTCAATGCTAGTGACGAACCTAAATCCCGAACAGCCCGAGTACCAGCCGCACTGGTCCTCAGTCCAATCGTGGACGGCTTTCGACTCACCAAGGTACTCATGGACGGCGGTAGCAGATTAAACCTCATCTACGAGGAAACTATTCAAAAGATGGAAATAGACCGGAGCCGCATTAAGCAAAGCAGCACAACCTTTAGAGGAATCATCCCCATTCGGGAAGCATGCTGCGCCGGAAAATCACACTAGACGTGGTATTCAGCACGCCGGATAATTACAGGTCCGAAGAAATTACATTCCATGTGGCCCCGTTCAACAGCGGATACCACGCTCTATTAGGGCGGGAGGCGTTCACAATCTTCCAAGCCATACCCCATTACGGGTACATGAAGCTCAAAATGCCCGGGCCCAACGGAATCATCACTCTTGTTAGTGATCCGGAAATAGCACTCCGCACCGAAAATAAGACAGCTGCACTAGCCCTTGAGGCACTACCCGAAGCCCTAGCGGCCGAAGAACTAACTACGCTGTTCTCCATGGTAAACAGGGACGACGTGATACTCGATAAAAGATCCAAGTCCACCTCCTTTAAGCCGGCGGATGAAATAGTCAAATTCCAAGTCCATCCAACGGACCCTACAAAAACTGCTTCCATCGGGGCACAGTTAAACCCTGATGTTGACGCTGCACTGCAAGAGTTCCTACGCGAGAACTGGGATATTTTTTCCTGGCACCCTTTAGACATGCCAGGAATCCCACGCAGGCTGGCTGAACACAGCCTAAATATCATAAAAGGGTTCAAGCCAGTCAAGCAGGCTCTTCGACGTTTCTCCGAGCCTAAAAGACAAGCCATGGGACAGGAACTAGCCAAGCTATTGGAGGCTGGATTCATCAGAGACATAAAACATCCATACTGGCTAGCAAACTTGGTGATGGTACCAAAGAAGGACAAATCCTGGCGCTTGTGCGTCGATTTTAAGGATCTTAACAAAGCCTGCCCAAAGGATCCCTTCCCCCTCCCCCGCATCAAACAAATCATCGATGCTACCACAGGACACGATTCATTGTGTTTCCTCGACGCATACTCTGGCTACCACCAAATCAAAATGGCAGAGCCAGACCAAGCTGCAACGGCATTCATCACACCATACGGCCCATTCTGCTTCAACACAATGCCCTTCGGGCTAAAAAACACCGGTGCAATATATCAGCGCATGATTCAGACATGCCTAGCAAACCAGATCGGCAAAATAGTGGAGGCATACGTGGATGACGTGGTCATTAAAACCAAGCATGTCGAAACTCTAGTAGACGACTTGAGGCTCACGTTCGACAACCTCCGAACATATGACATCAAGCTCAATCCGGAAAAATGCGTCTTCGGCGTACCAGCAGGAAAGCTCCTGGGATTCATTGTCTCCAGTAGAGGTATTGAAGCTAATCCGGCCAAAATCCGAGCGTTGTCACAGTTGGCTACCCCAACAGACCTCAAACAAATACAGAAACTAACTGGATGCGTGGCGGCTCTAAGCCGCTTTATCTCCCGCTTGGGAGAAAAGGCATTATCCCTTTATCGCCTCCTCCGGCGTACCGAACACTTCAAGTGGACGGACGCCGCCACGGCCAGACTCAACGAAATAAAAGCCATGTTGGCAACAAACCCAGTCCTGGCCGCTCCAAACATTGGCGAACCAATGCTATTATACATTGCGACAACTCATCAAGTGGTAAGCGCAGTGCTTGTCGTCGAGCGAGAAGTGGACGGACACAAATTTCCCATTCAAAAGCCGGTTTACTATGTGTCCACTGTCCTTACTCCATGCAAATCGCGGTACCCGCATTATCAAAAGATAGCGTACGCGGTATTTATGGCATCCAGGAAGCTACGGCACTACTTTCAAGAGTGTTCGATAACGGTAGCCTCGAAAGTACCACTTGACAATATTATAAACAACCGCGACGCGATGGGTCAGATTGCCAAATGGACCATTGAGCTCCTCCCGTTCGACATAACTTACAAGCCACGGCGAGCTATTAAATCGTAAGTTTTGGCTGACTTCGTCGCTGAATGGACGAAAGCCGAACTCCCTAAAGAGTACGACACATATTCAAACTGGATCATGCACTTCGACGGCTCCAAAATGTTGACTGGTCTAGGGGCCGGCGTCGTTTTGACGTCCCCAACAGGAGATACAGTTCAATACGTACTGCAGATAATGTATACGGACTCCAACAATGCAGCCGAATACGAGGCCCTTCTACATGGTCTTCGGATGGCAGTATCCATGGGCATTCAACGCCTAGAGGTGCGCGGGGATTCAAACCTTGCAATATCCCAAATAAATGGAGACTTTGATGCCAAGGATCCAAAAATGGCCGCTTATCGCAATGCCGTCCTAAAAATGTCAGCCCGGTTCGAGGGGCTCGAATTTCACCATGTGGCTCGGGAAAACAATCAGGCGGCGGATATCCTTGCCCGCATTGGCGCAAAACGCGACGCGGTCCCTCCCAACATTTTTCTGGAAAGGCTTTTCAAGCCATCTGTAGCATGGGAAGGGGACACCGGTAACAACAGTCCAGACTCGGCCAAGATACCCGATACCGAACTCTCTGACACAATCGGAGGCTCCGCCACCGAAATAACACAATCAGCCCACGAAATAATGGCTATTATTGCCCCGTGGACAGAACCATTCCTGGCCTACTTAACTAGAAGGAACTCCCGGAGGACCAAAATGAGGCACGCTGCATAGTGCGGCGATCAAAGGCCTACAGGGTCCACGAGGGAGAATTGTACAAAAAAAGCGCTACCGGAGTTCTTCAACGGTGCATCTCCGAAGAGGAAGGACGGAACCTTTTGGCAGAAATTCATGCCGGACTCGGCGGTCATCACGCCACAGCCCGGGCTCTCGTGAGCATGGCCTTCCGTACAGGATTCTATTGGCCAACGGCCCGGGCAGACGCACAGGACTTAGTCCAGTGTTGCGTCGGTTGCCAGCTCTTTGCAAATCAAAGCCATATGCCACCCGCCGCCCTCCGAACAATCCCCATTACATGGCCCTTTGCGGTCTGGGGGCTTGACATGGTTGGACCCCTTAAAGGTGGAACCCACAAGAAAAATACTTATTGGTCATGGTGGATAAATTCACCAAATGGATAGAGGCCAAACCGGTTAAAACAGCCGAATCCGGACCAGTGATAGATTTCATATCCGGGGTTGTACATCGCTACAACGTCCCCCACAACATCATCACTGACAACGGCACGAACTTCACGGCCGACGAGGTAAAACTCTGGTGCAGCAAAATGGGCATCAAGCTTGATTATGCTTCAGTCTACCATCCACAAACCAACGGTCAAGTCGAACGAGCAAATGGTCTTATAGTGAGCGGCATCAAACCCAGACTGGTGCGCTCCTTAACAGAGTCTGGCACACACTGGGTAGAGGAGCTCGACTCCGTACTCTGGGGGCTGCGGACCACGCCGAATTGTAGTACCGGATCCACACCATTTTTATGGTGTACGGCGCAGAGGCAGTCCTGCCCTGTGACATAATTCATGACTCACCTCGAGTGCGCATGTACGAAGAAAGAGAAGCCGAGCTCGATCAGCAGGACAGTATGGACACCTTGGAGGAAGAGCGCGACGTAGCCAAAGCCCGTTCCGCATTTTACCAGCAACAGGCCCGCAGATACCAAAGAAGAGAAGTACGAGCCAAAACTTATAACATTGGCGAACTAGTTCTCCGGCTGCCGGATAAGAAAAAGAACAAGCTAGAGCCCAAATGGGAAGGTCCCTTCATCATCGACCAAGTTCTGACCGGTGGAGCGTACCGACTGCGGGATGCATCGACTAGTTGACTCGAGCCGAACCCATGGAACGCAGCCAGGCTCCGAAGACTCTACGCCTAGCACTGGACTTTATGTTAGTCCCTTCCCTTTGTCCATTTTCTGCATATGCATCGTCTGTCTTGTTTCCCTTTCTTTCTTTTATTCCTCTAGGCCTTCAAGGGTCACCTTGTGCCTCACTTGTACACTACAGAGGTGCTAGCCGCACTATCTACACCTGGGGGCTTCTTTCACAGAAGCTTAAATTATTTACCTGGGCATCACGCCCAACACATGCGTTATACTTCCGCATGTACCTTTTTTCACCATTATATGCATTGATATGACTTAAGTTTTGGCTAAGCTGGGTTGCCTGGCTCTTGTATTTATGCCCTATGTTCCTGTTAATTCGGCTAGGGCATAAGGGGAGCACCTCTGCGATTGTTGCCGCCGGGTCAGCCGGACGTGTACCTCAGACTGGGTGAAGCCGAAAGCTAGCATTCTTAAGAGAATATTCGGTCGGTGAACAAAAGATGAATTTTATTTATTAACCATATCTGCCCCCAGATGTTTTTACTGCGCTTCTTGTCGCAGTCCGGACATGCACTTTAGGGCATGCCTACCCAGGGAAAGGAACCCTTAACGGAACTATTCTCTCTGGAAGATGTTTCTTACTACCCATGTAATATAACATAACTAGTTGGGCACTTGTCTGATAAAGCACTAATGACCCCTACGCCTAGTCTCCACGCATGCCCCGGTTCTTATATAACCGAGAGGGTATTCGGATACACTTCGGACTGTCGGGTCCTGAGGTTGAAGCGAAAAGGTCCGCCACAACAAATGATCTACAATCCAGCTAGAAGGCATCATATATGTCACTTTACAATTACATAGTCAATTTGACTGGTTGAATTCCTCTTCAATGCCATCCAATAGGCTGTCTAGTCTACAATCCTGTTGGGAATACTTTGCGACCAATTCTACTTGGCCGTACACTAAATTTACAGGTATCTCCTTGCCATCAGGCCCCACAGGTCCGACTTCGGCCATGTGGATCGGGTCAGCCTTCGTGTACAATGTCTTCACCATCGCCAAAGCTTCCCTGGCGCCCTGACGGCAGGCCGATATCTTCCATAATCGGAAGCGCCACTGTGCTCCCTTCAACTTTTCTGCAAGCTCGCCAAGGCCTTTGGGTAGGGAGACGGACGGCCACAAGGCCTGGGCAATGCCTTGCATCACCTGCCGAACTAGTTCGTGCAACTGTGCGAGCTCAGGAAGAAGATCACTCGTCGAACTAGGCATCTCCTCGACAGGACGACCTGTTAAGATACCTACAGACATAACTCTGTCAGCCAGCTTCCCCGCCGAACTCTTTTTAAGTTCATTCAAGCACTTACTAAATATGCCACGCCGAAGCCGTCGATTCTCCTTAACAGAGTCTGACATTTGGGCTCAAACATCTTTCAGTTCCACGCCCAGCTTGGTGTTGGCATCTTGGAGATCATTCTTCTCCTGCCTCACCCTTGTAAGCACGCTCTCACCAGCCTTCAGCTGGCGTTTGAGCTGTTGCTTATCCAGATTCACTCCAGCGTCATCTGCAATTTTTTTGTCAGATTTGCATATAAAGCCGCACTCTAACATGATACTTATCATTTGACGAATATGTTACCAGCGGGGGTCTCTTTGGGCTCCCCTGCGGCGGACAGTGCGGCCTGAAGTTGGGCTTTGCACTCTTCCAGCTCCTGGGACAGTTGAGTATTCTTTTCTGTAAGAACCTACATAACAAATGATCCTTAAATCAGTTATCCTAACTGTTTCAAGTCTCAGGGGCTACTGATATATATAATCATCAAATTTTCTCACCCGTATATCTTTTACATACTGCTCCGTGGCTCTGGCTAGACCATCTTGAGCGGCACGGAGGTGCGCATCTCCCGAGTTGAAGGCATCCAATGCCTCTGGGGAGAAACAAGCGTCACAAAGAACAGTCCGGTGACGCTTGTGGTTCATGGCACTTTCCACCTCGGAATGGGTGGCGGACAGTCTATCCGTATCCTCTATTGGAGGAGCACCCGGCGCACGCCTTGTACTCGTTCCCACCTCTAAGTCTGGCCTTGGATCCCAGCTTGTGGAGGCGCGATTGGTAGCCTCTCCGGGTATAGTCCGGCGAGCGCTCTTTTTCCTGAAAAGAAGGCATGGGCGTTACTATGCCTCTGTAAATAATGTCTTGTAATAAAAACGGACTGTGGATCTTTTCAGCCTGCCTGGCCTAGCGGCCCCTTGTTGGCTAGTTGCCACGGGCTCGGCCTTCTGCCCCGAGGACCTCCCCTGCAAAACACGTCTGTTATACGGCAATAAAAAGAGCACAAGGACGGATCCCTTTTTAAGTGCTAGGATTTCAGTCTCAGTCACCTGTGAGGCTGGAACTAGCCCAGTGTAATCGGCCGTAATGGCCACCAAGGTATTGTCATTACTCCCTTGGTAAAATACCCCGTCGATCAGCTCCACGGATATGTCCGGATCCTCCTATGGGGGAGGGCTGTTTATCTCCTTTACTGCCTGACGTAGCTCCTGCGATGAAATCGCTAGAATGAATACTTAAACTACGGGAATACAAAACGGATGGGCGAGAAAAATATCCGCTTACCTAGCTCGGAGGATTGTACATGGAGAATCCGCCCTGCGGGTTGACACGGAGGAATTCCTCCTCTTCTCCCTTGTACAAAGTGGACAAGATCTTTATTAGATCAGCAGCCGATCCCGGCCCTTTGCGGCCGTGGTGGGTGGCGTCATCCTCCCCGTTGAAATCCCACATGGGGTGGCCTCTATACTGGAGCGGCTGCACCCCCCGCATAATGCATATAGCCATGACCTCGATCATGGTCAATCAGGATCGAGCTAAAGAGCTTATCCGACTCATCAGATAAAGATTATCCCGGTCATCTTCCTCCAAGGGGCTCCGTGGACGCCAGCTCTGACGCTTCTTCAAAGGGGCGTTGTCAAATTCTGGAAGGCCGATCCGAATAGGGTCCGGAAGGGGGACATCTTCTATATAAAACCATTCTGAAGGCCAGTCTTCGGACGTCTTCTTTGGGGTCCCGGATAGGTATCCGGTCCCGGCGATATGCCACACTTCGGCTCCGCCCACTAGATATATTGATCCCTTCTTAGAACGGGGCACAAGGCAGAACAACTTCTTCCACAGAGCGAAATGAGCCTCGCAGCCCAAAAATAACTCGCAAAGGGCTATGAATCCCGCGATGTGCAGCAGGGAGGCAGGCGTAAGATTGTGCAGCTGGAGGCCATAGAACTCTAGAAGCCCTCGGAGAAACAGATGGATTGGGAATCCGAGCCCTCTTACCAGATAAGGGACAAGGCACACCCGCTCTCCCTTGGAGGGATTGGGACGGCTCTCCGCTTGCTCTCCGCCATTATAGGTGGCAAGCCCGGCTCGAACTGGGACCAGGTACGCTGGGGGAAGAAATCCCTTGGACTGAAGCATCACCAATTTGCTATGCGGGATGGAACATCTCTCCCAATCTCCAGGCTTGGAGCTAGGGGTGCGAGAGGAGGAGATGCATCGACCGGCCATGGTGGAATGGATCTCTGTCGGGTACGCTCTGATGAAGACTCGGCAAGGGAGGATGATGTGATTTGGATCTAAATCCTCGTCTTTTTAAATAGGCGGCTCATTTACATAGCTGGGGGGTAAATGTGAAAATGCCCTGGCTCTTCACATTCGCTCGACACGTGGAAAGTGGCCATTATTGGGCATGGAAACCAAGAAATACAAACCATCACAAGGAACCAGACATTATTTTGACAGGTACACAGAATTTGGAGAAGGAACCCACCTTGCAATGCCGAAGACAACTGCGCGCCGGACTCATCGTCATTGAAGCCTGGTTCAGGGGCTACTGTGGGAGTCCTGGATTAGGGGGTCTCCGGACAGCCGGACTATCTCCATTGTCCGGACTGTTAGACTATGAAGATACAAGATTGAAGACTTCGTCTCGTGTCCGGGTGGGACTCTACTTGGCGTGGAAGGCAAGCTAGGCAATACGTATATGGATATCTCCTCCTTTGTAACCGACCTTGTGTAACCCTAACCCTCTCCGGTGTCTATATAAACCGGAGGGCTTTAGTCCGTAGGACAACAATCACAACATACAATCATACTGTAGGCTAGCTTCTAGGGTTTAGCCTCTCTAATCTCATGGTAGATCTACTCTTGTAACACCCATATCTTCAATATTAATCAAGCAGGACGTAGAGTTTTACCTCCATCAAGAGGGCCCGAACCTGGGTAAAACTTTGTGTCCCTTGCCTCCTGTTACCATCCGGCCTAGACGCACAGTTCGGGACCCCCTACCCGAGATCCGCCGGTTTTGACACCGACAGTGATATCTTCCCGTGAGTCCCTGATCTTGATCGTACACATTTGCGTGTATAATTAGTGTATGATTGAATCGGGGACATCACAATACCTCTAGGGGTGCTTGATGATCGTGTTGATGGGGCGCCAGAGAAATGGATGGTGGTGGGGAAGGTCATGCATCGCAACATACTCCAGATCCAGACCATATCCAATCCCCTCTACCATGTGTGGTGAAACCCTAAGGGCCTGATCTTCCATACTGTGGGGGGATAACATATTAATTGTGGAGTTCATGAGGCAACATGATCAGGTCCGCGTGTGGGAGGGATCTCTAGGGAAACTCATCAAACAAGTGGTGATCCTATCGTATTTCAACGAGTGCATGTGCCTGTCAATACTCAAGTTTGGCAAACTTTAGCTTTGGGCTAGAGTTGTGAACCTCCCCTTCAATATGTGGGCCGAAGCATGGAGTAAGATGATTGCAAAACAGATTGATATGGAGGCCACTTCGATCCACTTTGACCACGGTGGAGGTTATATGCAAGCTCGGGTTAATCTTGATGTGGCCAAGCCGCCGAGGAGGTCTATTCTCACTGAGTCTCCGAGGAGAGGAACTACTAATATCTATGACATTCAATAAGAAAATATTGCTGGGTTCTACCTTTCTTGTGATCATCTAGGCAACTTCGATCTATTCAGTCCAATGCCTAGAACCAGAGACGAGAACGATGTTCTGCTTTTTGGCAAGGGTCTGAGCCTGTTGGATGAGAGGAGAAGGGCTAGTGATGACTGATATTTTTACACTCCTCCACTGTAACGCCCCAGATGTAACTTTCCCCATTTGTACTCCAACTCTTGCCGTTTCCGGTGTCAAGTTATATTTATTTCTCGGGTTCGGGTCCTTGTCTCCGTGTGTTGTTTTCGTTTTCATGCATCTCATACCATGTCATCTCGTGCATTGCATTTGCATATATGTTCATCTCATGCATTCGAGCATTTTCCCCGTTGTCCGTTTTGCATTCCGGCGCTTCGTTCTCCTCCGGTGGTCATTTCTAGTCTTCTTTCGTGTGTGGGGTTTAAACATTTCCGGATTGGACCGAGACTTGCCAAGCGGCCTTGGTTTACTACCGGTAGACCGCCTGTCAAGTTTCGGGTCATTTGGACTTCGTTTGATACTCCAACGGTTAACCGAGGGACCGAAAAGGCCTCGTGGGTGTTGCAGCCCAACACCCTCCAAATTTGGCCCAAAACCCACCAAACTCTACTCCATGTCCTAGAGCGTTCGATCACGATCGTGTGGGCGAAAACCGCACCTCATTTGGACTCTCCTAGCTCCACTTATGCCTATTTATACCCCCTCCATTCGGATCTCTTCTTCCCCCGTCCGAAACCCTAGTTAAAAAAAAAAGCTCCCAGCCACCGACGGACATGTCCGCCGCCTGACCGGACACGTCCGCCGGCGCCCCCGACCACTCTGGTGCTGCCACGTGGCAGGACCACATCGCCGCCGCCGTCCCGGCCCGGGAGGCCCAGGAGGGGCCCCCGCGAGCCCGCGCCCCCGCGCCTCTTCCTCCTCTCGGGCGCCGCCGCCTCCCCGACCTCCAGCGACCGGCGCCGTCGCCGCCACCGCACCGGCCGCCGCCGCGCCGGGCCCCGCCGCCCGTCCGCTCCACGCCACGCGCCCGCGCCTCCGTGGCCGCGCCCTCGCCCGCGGTCGGCCTCGCCGGCCACCTCGCCGCCCCTCGACGCCGGCCACCGCCTCCCCCTACACCGGCGGCCTCGGATCCGGCGCCGACGAACCTCGTCGCGCGCGCCCAGCTACAGTGCCCGATCCGGCTACAGTAAACCCTAGATCTAGGTTGACTTTCCCTCTTCCCCCTTATTTTTTTTGCTAACTTTGACTGCTTGTATCTCCGCAACCGTAGCTCCGTTTTGGGCGTATGATATATCAAAATCTTCGCCTCGACATGTACATCATTTCACTGCATTGCATCATTTGCATTTGAGGTCATCTTGATGCCCAAAATGCTGTTAGAAGGAGGCTTCGTGAGTTAAATTGCAGATCCGTTAGTTCATCATGCACTTTTGTCATTTTTGCCATGTTTAATTCGTGCATGATATGCCTGTGCCCCTTTGGGATGAATTGTTAAGCATTTTGTCTTCTTTCCAGAGGTGCCACCCATGTATTTTTAGGATGTGTGTGTTGTCTTGTGCAAGCTTGCGAAGAGAGGTACCTGAGATTGCAGATTTCAGGGACTTAGTGATTTTCACTAAGTCTGGGATATTTTAGTTCATCATGCTATATGTCCAGCTTGTTTCCTAGTGATGCGTGCCTTTTTTGAGGATGATCAGTAAGGGAGTTTTGATATTTATGTTATGCTCTATCCATCCATGTCTTTGTTGGCATATGTGGAATGCTCTAGGTTGACTCAATCGAGCTCAACTTTTGCTTCGTTGTTAATCTGGGCAGATCGTCAACTTGTTTGCGATTTTGCCGATGCTACCGTTAGTGTTCCATGCATGCTATGCCTTCGTTCTTGCCATGTGTAGCTAGCACATTATGCCTTATTGCTGGTTATAGGCTTTCTTTGTCATGACTTGCACCGTAGAGAGTGCATCGAGCTCGTTTACATGCCTTCGTGAGTTATATTTCAGCGTGTCTCAGTTTTCACTAAGTCTGAAAACTGATTGTGTTCGAGCTATGTTCGTGAGCTCGGTAGAGTATTTTGTGAACCCTTTTGGCCCCAGGTCACTTTGGGTGTTTTGTTAAGCTTGTTGAGTAGCTCCATGCCATGTTCTTACTTGTCATGTTCAGGTTTTCTATCATGTTGTTTTGCTGCTCCGAAGAGAGCATCGTGATCTGAAATTTCAGACTAGTGTTAATTTCACTAAGTCTGGAATTTTTTTTTGCATTTGCGTTTTAGCCATGCTTGTTTGAACCTCTTAATGGATGAATTGGCCGTGGCTCAGTGCTAGTGTTTTGTCAACCATCTTGTGTACATCACTGCCATGTATTTTGTTTTCATGTTTGGTGGCTGTAGCATGTTCATTTCGTTGCATTTAGATGCCTACTTGCTGTAAATCGCAGACCGGTGTCATATCTTAAAACGCTCGCCATTTCCAAACCGTAGCTCCGATTCCTATGATCTTTATATCGTTTTCAAGCGATTTCATCCCCTCTATCCAGTGGCACACTTGGTTTTCCAAGTTGATGCCAGGTTCATGCATTTCCTGTCATATCTTGCATTTTGCATCCCGCATCGCATCCCGCATAGCATATCGTCATTTCATCATATTGCTTGGTCTTGCCCGTGGTTGATTGTATCCTTGTTGCTTGTTTGTCTTGTTGGGTAGAGCCGGGAGACGAGTTCGCTACCGAGGAGCCCGTTGAGTTTGCTTGCGAGGATCCAGTCAACTCTGACAACTGTGCAGGCAAGATGATCATACCCTCGAAATCACTACTATCTTTGCTATGCTAGTTTGCTCGCTCTTTTGCTTGCCACTGCTACGATGCCTACCATTTGCTTGTCAGCCTCCCAATTGCCATGTTGAACCTCTAACCCACCATTGTCCTAGCAAACCGTTGATTGGCTATGTTACCGCTTTGCTCAGCCCTTCTTATAGCGTTGTTAGTTGCAGGTGAAGATTGGAGCCGTTCCTTGTTGGAACATTTATTTTCTTGTTGGGATATCATTATATTGCTATGTTGTCTTAATGCATCTATATACTTGGTAAAGGGTGGAAGGCTCGGCCTCTCGCCTAGTGTTTTGTTCCACTCTTGCCACCCTAGTTTCCGTCATATCGGTGTTATGTTCCCGGATTGTTGCGTCCCTTACGCGGTTGGGTTATAATGGGAACCCCTTGATAGTTCGCCTTGATTAAAGCTTTTCCAGCAATGCCCAACATTGGTTTTACCATTTGCCACCTAGCCTCTTTTTCCCTTGGGTTTCCAGAGCCCGAAGGTCATCTTATTTTAACCCCCCCGGGCCAGTGCTCCTCTGAGCGTTGGTCCAAACTAGAGTCCTGTGCAGCGCCCCCTTGGGGAAACTCGAGGTTTGGTTTTAGTTGTATGGAGCGCTCATCTGAGTGTGCCCTGAGAAAGAGATATGTGCAGCTCCTATCGGGATTTGTCGGCACATTCGGGCGGTGTTGCTGGTCTTGTTTTAACCTGTCGAATTGTCTTGTTGTACCGGGTTGCCGAGTCTGATCGGTGTGTCTCGGGTGGAGGTCTATTCCTTCGTTGACCGTGAGAGCTTGTCATGGGCTAAGTTGGGACCCCCCTGCAGGGATTGAACTTTCGAAAGCCGTGCCCGCGGTTATGGGCAGATGGGAATTTGTTAATGTCCGGTTGTAGATTACTTGAACTAAACTTAATTAAAATGAATCAACCGTGTGTGTTACCGTGATGGCCCCTTCTCGGCGGAGTCCGGGAAGTGGACACGGTGTTGGAGTTATGTTTGCGCAGGATGTTCCTTTAGCTTCTCGCTCGTGCTTCGCCTTCTCTTCTCGCTCTCTTTTGCGTATAAGTTAGCCACCACATATGCTAGTCGCTTGCTGCAGCTCCACATATTTTTGCCTTATCCATTCCTATGAGCTTAAATAGTCTTGATCGCGTGGGTGTGAGATTGCTGAGTCCCTGTGGCTCACAGATACTACAACTCCAGATGCAGGTCCAGGTGTTTCTGCTCCAGTTGACGATTACGAGCTCAAGTGGGAGTTCGACGAGGACTCTCAGCGATACTACGTGTCTTTTCCGGATGATCAGTAGTGGTGCCTAGTTGGGGTTATCGATTCAGGACCTTGTCGCATGTTGGGGGTCTTTTCTATTTTGGCACCGTAGTCGGGCCATGAGTGATTTGTTTGATGGATGTTATTTGTGTACTCTGATGTGACGTGGCGAGTGTAAGCCAACTATGTTATCTCCCCCTTTTATCATATATTACATGGGATGTTGTAATGATTGCCTGACTTGCGACATTGCTTTCAATGCGGTTATGCCTCTAAGTCGTGCCTCGACACGTGGGAGCTATAGCCGCATCGAGGGCGTTACAAGTTGGTAATCAGAGCCTTCCCCGACCTTAGGAGCCCCATTGCTTGATCGTTTTTAGCAGCCGAGTTGTGTCTAGAAAAATGTTTTGAGTCATTAGGAATTATATATCGGAGAGCTTAGGAATTCTTTTTACTTCCCAGTCTCCTCATCGCTCTGGTAAGGCATCCTGGCGTAGAGTTTTGACTCTTCTCTTCTCAAATTTCACTAAATTTTTTTTAGGATCACGCGAGTATCTTGGTTTTGTTCCGGTGGTTTTGTGACGAGAACATTGTTCTTGGTGCCTCCTGTCTTTAGGGGTTGTGGCAGTGTCCCGGGGAGTTGAGCTCCGAGGTGTTGTCGTCACAATTTTATCGTTGCAATTCTGGTATACTTGAGATATGTGCGCGACATCGGAAATCTCTTTTATGCAGTTCGTTGGTGAGATAACCTCGACGCCATCTAGTACTGGGGCGGGAGTTCGGGAGTATCGCCATAACTTGTATAACGGATGCTTTTCGAAGGTTGAGATAGATGGTTTCCGAAGGTTTCTTGGTTATGTGTTGAAGGATGGATACAGCTGGATGTAGGATTTTCTAGCTTGGGTGAGATATTATGCTTCCCCTGTATCCCCAACACCTGATTGCATAACCGGAAAGGTTCGGGAATTTCATAGGTGGGAATTCTAGTAGCTCTAGTTCTTCTTCCACGGATATTGGTTTGAGATTGGGATTTCTTACCGATTATTCGTTCTTGATCCGTACCTTGTTGAATTATTTCTCTACCTTAATTCTACGTGGCTTCTCAATTTATGGATATGTGACCATTTGAAGAGGAATGCATTCGTTCATTTTGTTCGGATGTGAAGACTATATGTTGCATTTTTCATTCCGTTGGATTCAGCTTCTATATTGTTGTCTATCTATGTGCTAATGGTGGTCAACCTCTTCAGGATGGCTCCTCCAACGCGCACGACTCCGAATCCTGATCCGCCTCCACCTCCGCCTCCTCCGGAAGCATGGCAAGCTGTGATGGCCGCTACTAATGCAAACACACAGTTGATCATGCAAATCCTCCAAGAGTGGAATCAAGGCAGTCAAGGGAATCAAGGCAACAATCAGCACCACTTTGCTACACTGTACCAGTTCCTTGCTAATGGCCCAAAGACGTTCAGCGGTTGTGTTGAGGCTACCGACGCTGACGATTGGCTAGTGGATCTGGGCAAGCATTTTGAATGTAGCAACGTCAGGCCTGAAGATTTCGTCAAGTTCGCTTCTTTCCAGCTCAAAGATCAGGCTGCAGAGTGGTTCCAGCAGTACAAGGATTCCAGAGGTGGACGTTTGATCACTTGGAATGATTTTCGTCAAGATTTCCGCGCTCAACACATTCCTCAAAGTGTGGTTGAGAGTAAGCGTCAGGAATTCCGCAATCTGAAGCAAGGCTCTTTGTCTGTCTATGACTACAACAAGTTGTTCCAGAAGCTCGCCCGTTTTGCCAAGCAGGATGTTCCTGATGAGAAGAGCATGATCTATCAGTTCAGGGGTGGTCTTCGTGAGGAAATTCAGCTCGCTCTTGTCCTCTTTGAGCCGTTGAGATACGATGAGTTCTACAACATGGCACTGAAGCAAGAGGCTACTCAGATGAGGTGTGATGCTTCCAGGAAGCGTGCCAGAGATGTTACTCCTTCTTCCTCTACTCAAGTGGTCAAGCAGTAGAAGTATTGGCTTCCTCCTCCTCCGTTCCGTCAGCCGTATCAGCAGAAGAGCAAAGGTGGCAGTGGTTTCTCCCACCCACCCAACCCAGGCTTTCAGAACAAGTCTTCGTCTCAAGCGCCAAGATCGAGTGCTCCGTATCACCGTCCGCTTTCAGAGGTCACGTGCAACAAGTGCCAACAGAAGGGTCACTATGCCAACAAGTGTACCAACCAGAGGCGTCTTCCTCCTCCTCCTCCTGTCAGATCGGCAAGTACAGCTGTGGTCAAGCACAATCCCAAGCACGCCAAGGTCAATATGGTGAATGCAGCTCAGGCAGAGGACTCATCAGATGTGATCATGGGTAACCTTCCTGTTAACGATGTTCCTGCAAAAGTTCTTTTTGACACAGGTGCATCGCATTGCTTCATTTCCAAACCTTTTGCATCAAAGTATGAGTGTGATTATCAGTATGTGCAAAGTTCCTTGCAAATTGTGTCACCGGGCAAGCAGATGACAGCTAACACCTGCGTCCCTGAGGTTACTATCACATTGGGTGACTACAAGTTCCTTTCTTCCCCAATTGTTCTCGGTAACTCGGATATTGATCTTATTCTCGGAATGGATTGGCTTTCTAAGCACAAGGCACATCTTGACTGTGCTGCCAGGCAGATTCAATTGACTCATTCGTCTGAGGATGTCATTGTCTTTGCCGCTCGGGATAATACCATCCGGTTGTTTTCTCTCAATGAGAAGGGTGAATTGGATGCCATCTCTCAAATTCCTATCGTTTGCGAATATCAAGACGTCTTTCCAGAAGAACTTCCAGGGATGCCTCCAAACCGGCCGGTTGAATTTGTTATTGAACTTGAGCCTGGCACGGAACCTGTGTGCAAACGTCCTTACAAGCTCGGCCCCGAAGAGTTGAAGGAGCTGAAGAAACAACTCGATGAGCAAGAAAGATTGGGTCTCATTCGGCCTAGTACTTCTCCGTGGGGTTGTGGTGTTCTTTTTGTGAAGAAGAAGGATGGATCGAGTCGACTTTGTGTCGATTACCGTCCAGTAAACAAGAAGACCATCAAGAACAAATACCCACTTCCCAACATCAATGAGCTGTTCGAACAACTCAAGGGTGCTCAAGTATTCTCCAAGCTTGATCTCCGTATGGGTTATCATCAGATTCGTATTCGTGAGCAAGATATTCCCAAGACGGCGTTCAGAACAAGCTTTGGTTCATATGAATACACTGTCATGTCTTTTGGCCTCGCCAACGCTCCTCCGACGTTCTCTCGCATGATGAACTTCATCTTCAGCCCCTACACCAATGAATTCGTTTTGGTCTATCTCGACGACATTCTGGTTTTCTCGAAGAACAAGAAAGACCATGCCAAGCACTTGCATTTGGTACTTGACAAGCTCAGAGAACATCAGTTCTACGCCAAGTTCTCCAAGTGTGAATTTTGGCTCGATGAGGTTCTTTATCTTGGTCATATCATCTCTGCCAAGGGCATTTCCGTGAATCCTGAGAAGGTGTCTGCAATTGTGAATTGGGAACCTCCTCAGAACGTAAAGCAACTCCGCAGTTTTCTCGGTCTCGCAAGCTATTGCAGAAGATTCGTTGAAAACTTTTCTAAGATCGCCAAGCCTCTCTCAAATCTTCTTCAGAAGCACGTCAAATACGTTTGGTCTCCGGAGTGTGATATTGCTTTCAACACTTTGAAAGAGAAATTGATCACTGCTCCAGTTCTGACTCCGCCTGATGAAACCAAGCCGTACGAGGTCTTTTGTGATGCCTCTCTCCAAGGTCTCGGTGCTGTACTGATGCAAGAGAAGAAAGTTGTCGCTTATACCTCTCGCCAGTTGAAACCTAATGAGAAGAACTACCCCACTCATGATCTCGAGTTGGCGGCAGTTGTGCACGCTTTGTTGACTTGGAGACATCTTCTATTGGGAAGGAAAGTGGATATTTTCACTGATCACAAGAGTCTCAAGTACATCTTCACTCAGCCTAATCTCAACCTCAGGCAGACTCGATGGGTCGAAATGATTCAAGAGTACAATCCGAGTATCGAGTATACTCCAGGCAAGGCTAATGTGATTGCTGACGCTTTGAGCAGGAAAGCATATTGCAACAGTCTGATTCTCAAGCCTTATCAACCCGAGCTTTGTGAAGCTTTCCGCAAACTTAATCTGCAAGTTGTTCCTCAAGGTTTCCTCGCCAACCTTCAAGTCTCTCCTACCTTAGAAGACCAGATTCGCCAAGCCCAACTTCTTGATGCTATGGTGAAAAAGGTGAAGATTGGTATTGCAAAGAGTCAGTCCAAGTACAAGTGCTACCGACTTGATGACAAGGACACTCTCTTCTTCGAGGATCAAATTGTTGTGCCCAAAGGTGAACTTCGTAAGGTGATCATGAACGAGGCTCACAACTCTCTCCTCTCCATCCACCCTGGGAGTACGAAGATGTATCAGGACCTCAAGCAAGCTTATTGGTGGACTCGAATGAAGCGCGAGATCGCTCAATTCGTGAATGAATGTGATGTCTGCAGAAGAGTGAAGGCGGAACACCAAAGGCCAGCTGGTCTCCTCCAACCTCTTGCCATTCCAGAATGGAAGTTTGACCACATTGAAATGGACTTCGTGACTGGGTTTCCAAAGTCCAAGCGTGGCAATGATGCTATATTTGTTGTCATCTACAAGCTCACCAAAGTGGCTCACTTTCTGCCTATCAAAGAGTCGATCACTGCAGCTCAATTGGCGGAACTCTATACCTCTCGCATTGTCTCTCTGCACGGTATCCTCAAGTGATATCTTCAGACCGTGGTAGCATCTTTACCTCCAAGTTTTGGGATTCTTTTCAGAAGGCCATGGGCACCAACATCCGCTTCAGCACAGCTTTCCATCCTCAAACGAGCGGTCAAGTCGAGCGTGTCAACCAGATTCTCGAAGATATGCTCAGGGCTTGTGTGATCTCCTTCGGCATGAAGTGGGAGGATTGTCTTCCTTATGCTGAATTCTCATACAACAACAGCTTTCAAGCAAGTTCGGGCAAGGCCCCCTTTGAAATTCTATATGGCAGGAAGTGCCGTACCCCTCTCAACTGGTCTGAAACCGGTGAACGTCAGCTGCTGGGTAATGACTTAATCACAGAAGCAGAAGAAATGTGCAAAGTCATTCGTGATAACCTCAAAGCAGCTCAATCCCGCCAGAAGTGCTACTATGATAGTAAGCACCGTGATCTGGTTTTCGAGATCGGAGATCATGTTTACCTCCGCGTCTCTCCCATGAAAGGTACTCGTCGCTTCGGTATCAAAGGGAAGCTTGCCCCTAGATACGTGGGACCTTTCAAGATTGTCAGCAAGAGAGGCGACCTCGCCTATCAACTCGAGCTTCCTTCAAACTTTGCAAATGTTCATGATGTGTTCCATGTCTCTCAGCTTCGAAAGTGCTTCAAGACTCCTGACCGCACCGTCAACTTCGAGGACATTGAGCTCCAAGAAGATCTCTCCTATCGTGAGCACCCAGTTGCTATTCTTCAAGAGACTGAACGCAAGACTCGCAACAAGTCAATCAAATTCCTCAAAGTTAAGTTGTCTCACCATTCCGACCGTGAAGCTACCTGGGAACGCGAGGATCACCTCCGTTCTGAGTACCCGGAGTTCTTTTAGTCCTAGATCTCGGGACGAGATTTTTTCGTAGTGGTGGAGTGTTGTAACGCCCCAGATGTAACTTTCCCCATTTGTACTCCAACTCTTGCCGTTTCCGGTGTCAAGTTATATTTATTTCTCGGGTTCGGGTCCTTGTCTCTGTGTGTTGTTTTCGTTTTCATGCATCTCATACCATGTCATCTCGTGCATTGCATTTGCATATATGTTCATCTCATGCATTCGAGCATTTTCCCCGTTGTCCGTTTTGCATTCCGGCGCTTCGTTCTCCTCCGGTGGTCATTTCTAGTCTTCTTTCGTGTGTGGGGTTTAAACATTTCCGGATTGGACCGAGACTTGCCAAGCGGCCTTGGTTTACTACCGGTAGACCGCCTGTCAAGTTTCGGGTCATTTGGACTTCGTTTGATACTCCAACGGTTAACCGAGGGAGCGAAAAGGCCTCGTGGGTGTTGCAGCCCAACACCCTCCAAATTTGGCCCAAAACCCACCAAACTCTACTCCATGTCCTAGAGCGTTCAATCACGATCGTGTGGGCGAAAACCGCACCTCATTTGGACTCTCCTAGCTCCCCTTATGCCTATTTATACCCCCTCCATTCGGATCTCTTCTTCCCCCGTCCAAAACCCTAGTTAAAAAAAACAGCTCCCAGCCACCGACGGATATGTCCGCCGCCTGACCGGACACGTCCGCCGGCGCCCCCGACCACTCCGGTGCCGCCACGTGGCAGGACCACATCGCCGCCGCCGTCCCGGCCCGGGAGGCCCAGGAGGGGCCCCCGCGAGCCCGCGCCCCCGCGCCTCTTCCTCCTCTCGGGCGCCGCCGCCTCCCCGACCTCCGGCGACCGGCGCCGTCGCCGCCACCGCACCGGCCGCCGCCGCGCCGGGCCCCGCCGCCCGTCCGCTCCACGCCGCGCGCCCGCGCCTCCGTGGCCGCGCCCTCGCCCGCGGTCGGCCTCGCCGGCCACCTCGCCGCCCGTCGACGCCGGCCACCGCCTCCCCCTACGCCGGCGGCCTCGGATCCGGCGCCGACGAACCTCGTCGCGCGC
>NC_041390.1:226889853-226942262 GCF_002162155.2 Triticum dicoccoides
TATTTTGTTTTCATGTTTGGTGGCTGTAGCATGTTCATTTCGTTGCATTTAGATGCCTACTTGCTGTAAATCGCAGACCGGTGTCATATCTTAAAACGCTCGCCATTTCCAAACCGTAGCTCCGATTCCTATGATCTTTATATCGTTTTCAAGCGATTTCATCCCCTCTATCCAGTGGCACACTTGGTTTTCCAAGTTGATGCCAGGTTCATGCATTTCCTGTCATATCTTGCATTTTGCATCCCGCATCGCATCCCGCATAGCATATCGTCATTTCATCATATTGCTTGGTCTTGCCCGTGGTTGATTGTATCCTTGTTGCTTGTTTGTCTTGTTGGGTAGAGCCGGGAGACGAGTTCGCTACCGAGGAGCCCGTTGAGTTTGCTTGCGAGGATCCAGTCAACTCTGACAACTGTGCAGGCAAGATGATCATACCCTCGAAATCACTACTATCTTTGCTATGCTAGTTTGCTCGCTCTTTTGCTTGCCACTGCTACGATGCCTACCATTTGCTTGTCAGCCTCCCAATTGCCATGTTGAACCTCTAACCCACCATTGTCCTAGCAAACCGTTGATTGGCTATGTTACCGCTTTGCTCAGCCCTTCTTATAGCGTTGTTAGTTGCAGGTGAAGATTGGAGCCGTTCCTTGTTGGAACATTTATTTTCTTGTTGGGATATCATTATATTGCTATGTTGTCTTAATGCATCTATATACTTGGTAAAGGGTGGAAGGCTCGGCCTCTCGCCTAGTGTTTTGTTCCATTCTTGCCGCCCTAGTTTCCGTCATATCGGTGTTATGTTCCCGGATTGTTGCGTCCCTTACGCGGTTGGGTTATAGTGGGAACCCCTTGATAGTTCGCCTTGATTAAAGATTTTCCAGCAATGCCCAACATTGGTTTTACCATTTGCCACCTAGCCTCTTTTTCCCTTGGGTTTCCGGAGCCCGAAGGTCATCTTATTTTAACCCCCCCGGGCCAGTGCTCCTCTGAGCGTTGGTCCAAACTAGAGTCCTGTGCAGCGCCCCCTCGGGGAAACTCGAGGTTTGGTTTTAGTTGTATGGAGCGCTCATCTGAGTGTGCCCTGAGAAAGAGATATGTGCAGCTCCTATCGGGATTTGTCGGCACATTCGGGCGGTGTTGCTGGTCTTGTTTTAACCTGTCGAATTGTCTTGTTGTACCGGGTTGCCGAGTCTGATCGGTGTGTCTCGGGTGGAGGTCTATTCCTTCGTTGACCGTGAGAGCTTGTCATGGGCTAAGTTGGGACCCCCTGCAGGGATTGAACTTTCGAAAGCCGTGCCCGCGGTTATGGGCAGATGGGAATTTGTTAATGTCCGGTTGTAGATTACTTGAACTAAACTTAATTAAAATGAATCAACCGTGTGTGTTACCGTGATGGCCCCTTCTCGGCGGAGTCCGGGAAGTGGACACGGTGTTGGAGTTATGTTTGCGCAGGATGTTCCTTTAGCTTCTCGCTCGTGCTTCGCCTTCTCTTCTCGCTCTCTTTTGCGTATAAGTTAGCCACCACATATGCTAGTCGCTTGCTGCAGCTCCACATATTTTTGCCTTATCCATTCCTATGAGCTTAAATAGTCTTGATCGCGTGGGTGTGAGATTGCTGAGTCCCTGTGGCTCACAGATACTACAACTCCAGATGCAGGTCCAGGTGTTTCTGCTCCAGTTGACTATTACGAGCTCAAGTGGGAGTTCGACAAGGACTCTCAGCGATACTACGTGTCTTTTCCGGATGATCAGTAGTGGTGCCTAGTTGGGGTTATCGATTCAGGACCTTGTCGCATGTTGGGGGTCTTTTCTATTTTGGCACCGTAGTCGGGCCATGAGTGATTTGTTTGATGGATGTTATTTGTGTACTCTGATGTGACGTGGCGAGTGTAAGCCAACTATGTTATCTCCCCCTTTTATCATATATTACATGGGATGTTGTAATGATTGCCTGACTTGCGACATTGCTTTCAATGCGGTTATGCCTCTAAGTCGTGCCTCGACACGTGGGAGCTATAGCCGCATTGAGGGCGTTACATCCACCCTTTGTTTTAATCGAGATATTTCAAATAAACCGAGATATTTACCACTAATGACTAATGAATGCAAAGGATTCCACAAATCCTGTCTTTATTGTGTTTCTATAGGAAATGGGCCAAATATGGAAGAAATCAAGTGAGAACATGGAAATGAGTGAAGGAGGAGATAGAAGAAATCAGGAGGAGAAGCACCAAAAGAAACAGTGCAAAAGATGACATTCCATGCGACCATGATTACTTGCATGAGCGGTCGTATGGCATGGAAACAGAGGCCTCTCGTCCACTTGGACAACTTCTATAAAGGGGTTAAGGCCAAAATGTCAATAGAACATCCACGAGCGAAGCCAGAACAGAGTCTTCCTCATCCATCTCCATCAACCCTAGCTGTCACCATTTCCATCTCCATAGCCACCATCACCACCATAGTTCATCTTCCACTAGATCATACTTGTAATCATGCTCACACACGGCATTCATTATAAGACATACTATCAATCAATCAATCAATCAATCTCCATGATGTGTTCTTCAATCACTACTACAGGATGCTGCTAATGCGACACTACAATTAGAGACCCTTCGACAAAACTGTGTGTGATGCATAAATCACAAATGGTGATGTAAAAAACCCATCAAAAAAGATGCAAAATTTTTGCGATGGCGGATACATCAAACACGGTTCGGATTTTAGTTGCGTGTGTGATGTGGGGCATATGGTTCAGTTCAATGAACTATTTGTGATGAGGCAGAGGAACATAAATGACAGCTAAATGAAGGCATGTGCGATATACGACATACAGTTCAGTCAGATTAACTGTTTGTGATGAGGCGAAACAACAGAAACGGGCAGCCAGATGAAGGTGTGTGCGATTGAGGGCATACACTTCAGATGGATGAACTGTTTGCGATTAGGCAACACAACAGAAACGGTCAGCCAGATCAACGTGTCTACGATTGACGACATACATTTCACTCAGATGAACTATTTGTGATTAGCCACAACAAACAAATCAACATGTGTGTGCTAGATGGGCACAAATTCTAATTAAAATAAGCATGCGCGATGGTAATAACATGCGCGCACGGTTGTTCGAACAAGACATGTGCTGACATCACGTATTGCGGTGCACCCTATGGTGCAAACTCCACGTACGTGGCTGAGAACGCGTGCCCACGTCACGCCATCCGGGAATAGTGCTGCACTTATATAGAATCGTCAATAAATTTTGAGCCTGTGTCTCGCCACATTCCAAATTACTACCATGCTATATTTAATTGCAAACCTGTTCACACCGATCAAAACCTAAACGGTTTCCCACTTAGGAGCGTATTAGTACTCGGTTATAAATACTACCTACCTCAAGATAACTGCACATTCCTCCTCAACTCATCCACAAAAACAAACAAGTCATTCATCATCGTTTCCTTGCGTCTTCCATGGCCAGCGTGAGTTCCATGTCGATAGATTACTACCAAGGAGAGGCCAGCATGGAAGTGGAAGCACGAGAGATGTCCCCTCGCCGCGAAAGTAGCCGACATGTCCCGCCGCGCAGTCATAGCAGCATAGAGGTCCCATCACGCCGCCAAAGCAGCACAGAGGTCCCGCCACACTGTCGATGCAGCATACTGGTCCAGCCGTGCCGCGGAAGCAAAATAGATGTCCCGCCGCGCCGCGAATGCAGTAGAGATATCCTCCCACACCGCGGTGGCCTGGGAAAATGTCTCACAGGCAGGCAAGGACTCTCATAGGCACATGCATGTTATGCTCGATGACCTGATGGGTCAGATCTTTGACTGGATGAAGCTGAAGGACGAGATGAATGCCTCGTTTGAAAATGCTACCAGCGTTGATACGTCCATTTTGCATCATGCTTTTATATCGATATTTATTGCATTATGGGTTGTTATTACACATTATGTCACAATACTTATGCCTATTCTCCCATATTTTACAAGGTTTACATGAAGAGGGATAATGCCGGCAGCTGGGATTCTGGGCTGGAAAAGGAGCAAATATTAGAGACCTATTCTGCATAGGTCCAAAAGTCCTGAAACTTCACGGAAGATGTTTTCAGAATATATAAAAAATACTCAGCGGAAGAGATTCACCAGGGGGGCACACCTTGCCAACGAGGGTGGGGGGCGCGCCCTACCCCCCTGGGCGCGCCCCCCTACCTCGTGGGCCCCCTAGTGGCCCTCTTGTGGCCATCTTCTGCTATATGAAGTCTTTCGATGGGAAAAAATAGGAAGCCATCTTCTCGGATGAAACTCCGTTGCCACGAGGCGGAACCTTGGCGGAACCAATCTAGGGCTCTGGCGGAGCTGTTCTGCCGGGGAAATTTCCCTCCTGGAGGGGGAAATCATCGCCATCGTCATCACCAACACTCCTCTCATTGGGAGAGGGCAATCTCCATCAACATCTTCATCAGCACCATCTCCTCTCAAAACCCTAGTTCATCTCTTGTATCCAATTCTTGTCTCCAAGTCCGGGATTGGTGCTAGTAGGTTGCTAGTAGTTTTAATTACTCCTTGTAGTTGATGCTAGTTGGTTTATTTGGTGGAAGACCATATGTTCAGATCCTATATGAATATTAATACCCCTCTGATTATGAACATGAATATGCTTTGTGAGTAGTTACGTTTGTCCCTGAGTACATGGGAGAAGTCTTGCTATTAGTAGTCATGTGAATTTGGTATTCGTTCGATATTTTGATGATATGTATGTTGTCTCTCCTCTAGTGGTGTTATGTGAACGTCGACTACATGACACTTCACCATTATTTGGGCCTAGAGGAAGGCATTGGGAAGTAATAAGTAGATGATGGGTTGCTAGAGTGACAGAAGCTTAAACCCTAGTTTCCGCGTTGCTTGGTAAGGGGCTGATTTGGATCCATATGTTTCATGCTATGGTTAGGTTTACCTTAATACTTTTGTTGTAGTTGCGTATGCTTGCAATAGAGGTTAATCATAAGTGGGATGCTTGTCCAAGTAAGGATAGTACCCAAGCACCGGTCCACCCACATACCAAATTATCAAAGAACCGAACGCGAATCATATGAGTGTGATGAAAACTAGCTTGATGATATTCCCATGTGTCTTCGGGAACACTTTTCTCTATATAAGAGTTTGTCCAGGCTTGTCCTTTACTACAAAAAGGATCGGGCCACCTTGCTGCACCTTATTTACTTTTGTTACTTGTTGCTCGTTACAAATTATCCTATCACAAAACTATGTATTACCACTTGTTTCAGTACTTGCAGAGAATACCTTGCTGGAAACCGCTTATCATTTCCTTCTGCTCCTCGTTGGGTTTGACACTCTTACTTATCGAAAGGACTACGATAGATACCCTATACTTGTGGGTCATCAAGAATCTTTTCCGGTGCCGTTGCCGGGGAGTCAAGCGCCTTTGGTATGTGGAATTTGGTAAGGAAAAATTTATATAGTGTGCTGAAATTTACTGTCACTTGTTACTATGGAAAGTAATCCTCTGAGGGGCTTGTTCGGGGTATCTTCACCCCGACCAGTAGAGCAAAGAGTTACTCCTCAACCTACTGAACCTACTGAAAATGAAAATGTCTGCTTTGAAATTCCTTTGGGTATGATAGAAAAACGGCTAGCTAATCCCTTTTTAGGAGATGGAACAAAACATCCTGATGAGAATCTAATATATGTGGATGAAGTTTGTGGATTATTTAAGCATGCAGGTGTACCCGGAGATGTTGTTAAGAAGAAGGTCTTCCCTTTATCTTTGAAGGGAGATGCATCGACATGGTATAGGCTATGTGATGATATGGGGTCTTGGAATTACAAATGATTGGAATTGGAATTTCATCAGAAGTTTTATCCTATGCATCTTGTTCATCGTGATCGCAATTATATATATAATTTTTAGCCTCGCGAAGGAGATAGTATCGCTCAAGCTTGGGGGAGGCTTAAATCAATGTTATATTCATGCCCCAATCGTGAGCTCTCAAGAGAAATGATTATTCAAAAAAATTATGCTCGACTTTCTGATAGCAATCACACCATGCTTGATACTTCTTGTGCTGGCTCTTTTATGATGAAGACTGTTGAATTCAAATGGGATTTACTGGAAAGAATTAAACGTAACTCTGAATATTGGGACCTCGACAAAGGTAAGGAGTCAGGTATGACACCTAGTTTTGATTGTGTTAAATCTTTTATGGATACCAATGTTTTCCGTAAATTTAGCACTAAATATGGACTTGACTCTGAGATAGTAGCTTCTTTCTGTGAATCTTTTGCTACTTATGTTGATCTCCCCAAGGAGAAGTGGTTTAAATATCATCCTCCCATAGAAGTAAAAGTAGCTGCACCTATTAAAGTTGAAGAAAAGATTGTCACTTATAATGATCCTATTGTTCCTACTTCTTATGTTGAGAAACCACCTTTTCCTGTTAGGATAAAGGATCATGCTAAAGCTTCAACTGTGGTTCATAAAAGCAATATTAAAACTTATACACCTCATGAGCAAGTTAAAGTTGAACCTGATATTGCTATTGTTAAAGATCTCTTGTCTGATAATATTGATGGGAATGTTATTTAATTCTATGATGAAACTGCTAGAATTGCTAAACCTTGTGCTAAAGATAAACCTAGACATGTGGTAGGCATGCCTGTTATTTCTGTTAAAATAGGAGATCATTGTTATCATGGCTTATGTGATATGGGTGCCAGTGCTAGTGCAATACCTATTAGCCTATATAGAGAAATTATGCATGATATTGCACCTGTTGAGTTAGAAGATATTGATGTCACAATTAAACTTGCCAATAGAGATACTATTTCACCAATGAGAATTGTTAGAGATGTTGAAGTCTTGTGTGGGAAAACTAAATATCCTGCTGATTTTCTTGTTCTTGGTTCCCCACAGGATAGCTTTTGTCCCATTATATTTGGTAGACCCTTCTTAAACATTGTTAATGCTACCATAGATTGCAAAAGGGATGTTGTTACTATCGGTTTAGATGATATGACTCATGAATTTAATTTCTCTAAATTTAGTAGACAACACCGTGAAGAAGAATTACCTAGTAAGTATGAAATTATTGGTCTTTCTTCTATTGCCGTACCTCCTAGTGATCCTTTAGAACAATATTTGCTAGACCATGAAAATGGCATGTTTATGAATGAAAGAAGGGAAATAGATGAAGTATTCTTTAAACATGAACCTATTCTGAAACACAATTTGCATGTTGAAATCCTAGGGGATCCTCCTCCACCCAAGGGTGATCCCGTGTTTGAGCTTAAACTGTTACCTGATACTCTTAAATATGCTTATCTTGATGAGAAAAAGATATATCATGTTATTATTAGTGCTAACCTTTCAGAGCATGAGGAAGAGAGATTATTGAAAACTCTGAAGAAGCACTGTGCTGCTATTGGGTATACTCTTGATGATCTTAAGGGCATTAGTCCCACTCTATGTCAACATAAAATAAATTTGGAAGAAGATGCTAAACCAGTTCGTGATCATCAATGATGGATGAATCCTAAAATGAAAGGAGTGGTAAGAAAGGAAATACTAAAGCTCGTTGAGGCAGGTATAATTTATCCCGTTGCTGATAGTCAGTGGGTAAGTCCTATCCATTGTGTCCCTAAGAAGGGAGGTATTACTGTCATTCCTTATGATAAAGATGAACTGATTCCTCAAAGAATTATTACAGGTTATAGGATGGTAATTGATTTCTGCAAATTAAATAAGGCAACTAAAAAGGATCATTACCCCTTACCTTTTATCGATCAAATGCTAGAAAGATTATCCAAACATACACATTTTTGCTTTCTAGATGGTTATTCTGGTTTCTCTCAAATACCTGTGTCAACCAAAGATCAATCAAAGACTATTTTACTTGCCCTTTTGGTACTTTTGCTTATAGACGTATGCCTTTTGGTCTATGTAATGCACATGCTACCTTTCAAAGATGCATGATGGCTATATTCTTTTGATGATTTCTTGAGCAACCTTGATCGAGTTTTGCAGAGATGTGAAGAAACTAATCTTGTCTTGAATTGGGAAAAGTGCCACTTTATGGTTAATGAAGGTATTTTCTTGGGGCACAAAGTTTCTCAAAGAGGTATTGTAATGCTCTCGATGCGGCTATATCTCCCACGTGTCGAAGCACGACTTAGAGGCATAACCGCATTGAAAGCAATGTCGCAAGTGAGGTAATCTTCGCAAACAACCCATGTAATACATAAGGGAAAAGATACATAGTTGGCTTACAATCGCAACTTCACACAATTACAAGAATAAAGCATTACAACAACCATATACAATCAAGGTTCGACTATGGAACCAAAATAAAAGAAGAACCCCAAATGCGATAAGGTCCCCGATCGACCCCAACTGGGCTCCACTACTGATCAACTAGAACGAATCAACATAAAGGACAAGATCTTCACCGAGCTCCTCTTGAGCTTGGTTGTGTCATCTGCACGGTCTCATCGTCACCTGCAAGCTGGTTTTGGAAGTATCTGTGAGCCACGGGGACTCAGCAATCTCGCACCCTCGCGATCAAGACTATTTAAGCTTATGGGTAAGGTAAAGGTATGAGGTGGAGCTGCAGCAAGCGACTAGCATATATGGTGGCTAACATACGCAAATGAGAGCGAGAAGAGAAGGCAAAGCACGGTCGATAAAAGTATGATCAAGAAGTGATGCTAAAACAACCTACGTCAAGCATAACTCCAACACCGTGTTCACTTCCCGGACACCGCCGAAAAGAGACCATGACGGTTACACACGCAGTTGACTCATCTTAATTAAGTTAAGGTTCAAGTTATCTACAACCGGACATTAACAAATTCCCATCTGCCCATAACCACGGGCACGACTTTCGAAAGTTCAAATCCCTGCAGGGGTGTCCCAACTTAGCCCATCACAAGCTCTCACGGTCAACGAAGGAATAGACCTCCTCCCGAGACATTCCAATCAGACTCGGTATCCCGGTTCTACAAGACATTTCGACAGGATAAAACTAAACCAGCAACACTGCCCCAATGTGCCGACAAATCCCGATAGGAGCTGCACATATCTCTTTCTCAGGGCACACTCAGATTGTCCTAGGTACGGGTAGGCCAACCCAGAGTTGCCCCTGGTGGTCACCGGCAGCTGACAGGTTGGACCAACACTCAGAGGAGCACTGGCCCGTGAGGGTAAAATAATGATGACCCTCAGGAGCGCGACTCCCAAGGGAAAAGAAAAGGCTAGGTGGCAAATGGTAAAACCAATGTTGGGCATTGTTGGAGAAGTTTTACTCAAGGCGAACTGTCAAGGGGTTCCCATAATAGCCCAACCGCGTAAGGAACGCAAAATCCGGGAACATAACACCGATATGACGGAAACTAGGGCGGCAAGAGTGGAACAAAACACCAGGCATAGGGCCGAGCCTTCCACCCTTTTCCAAGTGTATAGATGCATTAATTAAATAAGATATATTGTGTTATCCCAACGAGTAAACATGTTCCAACAAGGAACGATCTCCATGTTCCAACAAGGAACAAAACTTCAATCTTCACCTGCAACTAACAACACTATAAGAGGGGCTGAGCAAAGCGGTAACATAGCCAAACAACGGTTTGCTAGGACAAGGTGGGTTAGAGGCTTGGTTCAACAATATGGGTGGCATGATAAGCAAGTGGTAGGTATCGCAGCATGGGCATAGCAAAAGAGCGAGCATCTAGCAAAGCAAAGATAGTAGTGATTTCGAGGGTATGGTCATCTTGCTTGAAATCCCGCAAGGAAGAACAAGTCCATGAATAAGACAAACGGACGTAGACGAATGGGTCCTCACAAACACGACGTTACCGGAACCAACCCGAAGAAGCAAACACCGGAAAGAAACACACAACATAGTAAACAACCAACACATGAACATGGTATGATATGCGGGATGCGGTATGCGATGCATATGCATGATTTGACAAGGAATGCATGAATCTGGCCTCAAGCTGAAAATCCAAGTGTGCCACTGGAAAGATGAGGTGAAATCGCTTGAAAACGATATAAAGAACGCCGGAATCGGAGTTACGGTTTGGAAAATGGCAAGCAATTCAAATATGGCACCGGTCTGCGATTTACAGCAAGTAGCCATCTAAATGCAATGAGATGAACATGCTACAGCACCCAAACATGGCAAAAAAAATACATGGCAGGGACGCATTCATGAAGCTTAACAAAAGATGAACACTGAGCTACGGCTAATTCATCCATTAACAGGTTCAAACAAGCATGGCAAAAATGCATTTGGCAAATAGATCTCAGAGTTAGTGAAATTAACACTTGTCTGGAATTCAGATCAGATAGCATTCTTTGGAGCATGAAAACAATATGCTATAGGACCTGAACATGGCAAAGTAAAGCATGGCATGGAGCTACTCAAATAGCTTAACAAAAGTCCCTTAGTGACCTTGAGCCAAAAGGGATCAGAAAATACATTAGCAAGCATGTGAACATGGCAAAAACATAATCAGATCACAGACTTAGTGAAAACTGGAGCATGTTGAAACAGATATCAAGTAGTCATGTTAACGAGCTCGATGCACTCACTACAGAGCAAGGCATGACAATCTAAGCATACACCCATCAAGAATACACAAAATGCAAGCTAGACATGGCAAGAACAATAGCATAGCATGCACGGATTAACTACAACATCCTCGGCAAAATCGCTAACAAGTAGACAATCTGCCAAGATTTACGAAATAGCAAAAGTAGAGCTCGATTGACTCAAGCTAGGGTGCTCCATAAATGCAAACAAAGACATGGATGGATAGAGCACTACAAGATTAACAAAACATCCTTACTGATCATCCTCAAAAGAGGCACGGATCACTAGGAAACAACATGAACATATGGCATAATGAGATAAACAACTCAAGGACTTAGTGGAAATGCTAAGTCCCTGAAATCAGCATTACCAAGTGCCTCACTTTGAAAGCTTGTGCTAGACACCACACACATCACAAAAATACATGGGTTGCACCTCTGGAAAGAGGGCAAAACCCTTAACAAAACATATGTAGAGCTCATGGGCATATCATGCACACAATAATCATGGCAAAAATGACAAATATCTAAATGGAGCAGCAGATCTGACAATTATCTCAAGTAGCACTCTTCCAACAGCATTTCGGGCATCAAGATGAACTCAAATGAAAATGATGCACTGATATGAAATGATGTACTCTCTGAGACGAACATTTTGATATGCTATATGCATGAATCGGAGCTATGGATGCAAAGTTACGACATGATGAACATGGCCATATGAAACTGGGAATCTCGGGGACTTAGTGAAATTTCGAGGAGAAAAAGTCAACCTCTCAGATCCGTATCGGGGCGGTGCGCGAACCGAGGCTCGTCGGAGATCCTCGCCGGAGAAGAGGACGGGGTCGTCGGAGGATGACCAGGAACGGCACCGGCGAAGGGGCACCAGCGACGACGCGCGGCGGCGGCACGGCGCCCGGAGCGCACCGGCGAGCAACGGACGGGCGGCGCGGGATCCGGCTCGGTGGCGCGGGCGCCGGCGGGGAAAGACGAGTGGCGGCGGAGGCGCGCGGGATCGGCGGCGTGGATCTAGCCCGGGGCGGCTCGGGCGGGCCGGCCGCGGGCTTCGCGGGCCCGGCCGCGCGGGAGGAGAGAGAGAGGGCGGCGGGAGGTGAGGTGGCGCGCTCCGGTTGGTTGGCGGCGGCGGCGGGATGATTTGGCGCACTGTGATTGGCCGGAGCAACGTGGAGGCTGGACATGTCTCGCGCGGTCGGACATGTCCGTCGGCGCGAGGAGGAAGACGTTAGGGTTCATCCGCGAATTTTCGGGGGGAGGTGCAAATATATAGGTAGAGGGAGCTAGGAGAGTCCAAATGAGGTGCAGTTTTTGGCCACGCGATCGTGATCGAACGACCGAGATGATGGAGGGGAGATAGGTGGGTTTAGGGCCACTTTGGAAGGGTGTTGGGCTGCAACACACACGAGGCCTTTTTGGTCCCTCAGTTAATCGTTGGAGTATCAAACAAAGTCCAAATGGTACGAAACTTGACAGGCGGTCTACCGGTAGTAAACCAAGGCCGCTTGGCAAGTCTTGGTCCAATCCGGAAATGTTTAACCCCCACACATGAAAGAAAGGTACAAATGACCACCGGAGGAGAACGGAGCGCCGGAATGCAAAACGGACAACAGGAAAAAGGCTCGGATGCATGAGACGAACATGTATGCAAATGAAATGCACATAATGACATGATATGCAATGCATGACACGCAAGCAATGACAAGGCACAATAGCGAATAACTGGACGACACCTGGCACATCGGTCTCGGGGTGTTACAACACTCCACCACTACGAGAGGATCTCGTCCCGAGATCTAGAATGGCACCGGAGGGACAACGGAAGAGAAAGAGAAGAGGTAAAACTAAGTTGCTCCTTTGACAAACGAGTGAAACCAAAGAACCCTGAAAAGGTTGGACAAATTAAAAGAAAAAAATACAATGAAGAAGAACAAAGTTGAAAGCACTCCGGTAGGGAAGAGGAACAAGGAAGAACAAATTCTTATGGCACTCCGGTTAAAATAGATGTAAGACTTGATAAGGCGAAAAGAACTTGAGCAAAAGGGCACAACACTCCGGTTAAATGGATAGGCATGAAAAGAACATGATCTTGGACAAAATGAGATGATGGGTGAAAAGAACAACATCAATAGACCTCCAGGAGAAAGAATAGAATAAGGATAATTGAGACAAAAGAATGTAGAAGACAATGCCAATTTCTGCTACAAAAGAGCTTGAAAAGGCATCTTTAGGAGAAGGGTTGAACGGAGTTGTTGGAAAAGCCAACAACGAAAAGGATAAGCTTGATATGGTCTTATGGAATACATCTCAAATTATGATGTGACAACCTGCCACTCATGGGAAAAAATTGGATTGAAAAGAACAAGGAGACAAGAAAGCTAACACCGGGAGGATAAAAGAAGAACTTGGGTCATTTATAAGCACCATAATAGCAACATCCTTACGGAAGGTTTAAGGTGAAATATAACCCAAGATAACTCCAATGATGAGATTGATGGATTTACAATATCTCATTCATGACAACATGTGAATCATGAAACATGAATTCAAAATATCAAGAATGACATAATACCACCTCCAATGATACGGTTCAAAGAATTGCACTTTAAAATGCAAGATAAAGAATACTTGAGCTCCTCTGAAATAATCTTGATGAATACTTTGAGAATGAATTAAATCATAGATGAACCATCATGTAGAGCCTCCATGAAGAATTCCGGTAAACAAAAGAATGATCAAAACGAAAGAAAGAGAAGTTGAAAATACAAGGTGAAACCTTGTGATGATTTAGATGGAGCTTCGTGGTGATATAATTGCGAGAGCTTGGATCTCCGGGAAACGAAAGATGAGCACTTGAAACCAAGAATTTAATCATCGTGAATAAACTCCAGGAGAAAAGATTAACATATGGAAGAAACAAGAATAAGAATTAAATTATGCTTAACCTTCACCAATTTAATTGATGACAAGCAACGGATTCGACATATTACTTATTCTCGTAGAAAAGATTAAGAGAGATATAGCGTCAAACTTGAGAAAGTCTTCAACGATCCACCGGTAGGATTTGGAAACAACGAATAAATAGATATGATACACGAAGGAAGAAAACTCTTGAACGAACCACCGTAAGAATTGAAAAAGAACGAATAAAACATAACGAAACACCGGGAAGAATTAACAAATGAACGAAGATGCTTGAAAGAATTTAGATCCATGAGAACGAAGAGATTACGAGCTGATTAGAGAATCCTTGATTTAGACACCGGTATGATTTAGAGTATGCGAGCTGAAAGCTGGACTGAATCAATCTTAGATGATGGGCTCCGGATAATCCGACAGAAAATACTCTGAATTACTCCGGATGAGTGAAAAGAATTCTGACAATCGAAAACAACTATGAGAGGATGGCATAACGCTAGAACCACGAATCTTGAAGAGAAAGGAGCAAGATTAAAGAGAAACTCTTCTTCGGTCTTCAAATGTTGAGAATGATGATGAGAAACACCACCATGAATTTATTTAGACACTCCGGAAGAATCAAAACGAAGAGGTTAAACCAGGGATGAAAAGAATTTGAGAGATCTTGGTGAAAAGCATTTGACTAATGATAATTCATTCTTGCGTCAAACTTTCGAAAAGAATTTAGGATAGCTCCGGTAAAATTAGAAGAGTCAGGTAAGATCCTGGGAAAAGACCTGTGGGTTAGGGCCCACTCAAAATAAACACCGTTGGAATGATTAGTTGAAAGATATTGCACCAGTTGAATTAAATGACTTGAAAGAGATAACAACCTCGAAATAGATTGAACTGATCTTGAATGAAAAAAACGAGCCTTCTGAGATATCTTGAGCACTCCGGGACAATAGAATAGCGAGAGGTGAACGATTAAGAATTGCACCGGCATGAGAAAGCATTGAAATACGGAAAAGAATATGATCAACACCGAAAGCTTGAATTGGATTCACCGGAGAAGAAAAAGAATGAAGAATGATGAACTAGTAGAACATCTTCTTGAGAACCACCGGGTAAGAATAGAGAAACTTCCACCAATAAATGGATAGTTGATTAAGAAATTTGAGTCCTTGAAGAAACACAAGGGAGGGAGGGCGGGAAAAACAAAGACAACTTGGAGATGGATGAAACGAACACCGTTGAGAAGAAGTGATAATTGGTCTTGCGAATGTTGAAGTGAACGGATCCACTTGAGGAGAAGCACACCGGTTGAGAAGAGGATTTACATGACAATCTCAATTATCAAGAAGGATTAGTATTCGCATCGGAGTATGAGAACACCATTTGGGGAAGGTATGGAATCAAACACTTGACATCGAAGCAACTCGAATACCACAACTCAAAACAAAACAAAGGATTGACTTGCAAAATAAGCCGGAACAAACATATGATAGAGATTTCGTCCAAAGTTTTCGTGGTGGGGCCTACTCGGGCTCGATCGTATAGCACCATCATGTACAAGGTAGTGCACATGACATACGAAGCGTCCCCGAGTCGGCATAGCCAAGGACTCTTTAAGACACAACGAGACCACTGTAAAACCGACCGTGAATAGGCGGACCACTAGACGTCGAACCCCAATTTCATATCATACATCTGTCGGAAAGATATCCTAAGAGCTACTTGAATTCCCACTTATAAACTCCCGAAACTTCCTGGTTATGCAATCAGGTGTTGGGGATACAGGGGAAGCATAATATCTCACCCAAATCTAGCAAATCCTACACCCAGCTGTATCCATCCTTCAACACATAACTGAGAAACCTTCGGAAATCATCTACCTCAACCTTCGAAAAGCATACGTTATACAAGTTATGGCAATACACCCGAACTCCCGCCCCAGTACTGGGTGGCGTCGAGGTTATCTCACCAACAAACTGCATAAAAGAGATTTTCTATGTCGGTGTACTAAACTCAGGTATTCCAGAACTGCAACGATAAAATTGTGACGACAACACCTCGGAGCTCAACTCCCCGGGACACTTCCACAAAACCCCTGACAGGAGGCACCAAGACAATGTTCTCGTCACAAAACCATCGGAACGATTCCAAGATACCCGCGCGATCCTAAATTTTTTTTAGTGAAATTTGAGAAGAGAAGAGTAAAAACTCTACGTCAGAATGCCTTACCAGAGCGATGAGGAGACTGGGGAGTAAAAATAATTCCTAAACTCTCTGATATATAATTCCTAAATGACTCAAAACATTTTTATAGACTCAATAACGGCTGCTAATCCGATCAAGCAGTGGGGGCTCCTAAGGTCAGGGAAGGCTCTGATACCAATTTGTAACGCTCTCGATGCGGCTATATCTCCCACATGTCGAAGCACGACTTAGAGGCATAACCGCATTGAAAGCAATGTCGCAAGTGAGGTAATCTTCGCAAACAACCATGTAATACATAAGGGAAAAGATACATAGTTGGCTTACAATCGCCACTTCACACAATTACAAGAATAAAGCATTACAACAACCAAATACAATCAAGGTCCGACTACGGAACCAAAATAAAAGAAGAACCCCAAATGCGACAAGGTCCCCGATCGACCCCAACTGGGCTCCACTACTGATCAACTAGAACGAATCAACATAAAGGACAAGATCTTCAACGAGCTCCTCTTTAGCTTGGTTGCGTCATCTGCATGGTCTCATTGGCACCTGCAAGCTGGTTTTGGAAGTATCTGTGAGCCACGGGGACTCAGCAATCTCTCACCCTCGCGATCAAGACTATTTAAGCTTATGGGTAAGGTAAATGTATGAGGTGGAGCTGCAGCAAGCGACTAGCATATATGGTGGCTAACATACGCAAATGGGAGCGAGAAGAGAAGGCAAAGCATGGTCGATAAAAGTATAATCAAGAAGTGATCCTAAAACAACCTATGTCAAGCATAACTCTAACACCGTGTTCACTTCCCGGATACCGCCGAAAAGAGACCATCACGGTTACACATGCAGTTGACTTATCTTAATTAAGTTAAGGTTCAAGTTATCTACAACCGGACATTAACAAATTCCCATCTGCCCATAACCGCGGGCACGGCTTTCGAAAGTTCAAATCCCTGCAGGGGTGTCCCAACTTAGCCCATCACAAGCTCTCACGGTCAACGAAGGAATAGACCTCCTCCCGAGACATTCCGATCAGACTCGGTATCCCGGTTCTACAAGACATTTCGACAGGGTAAAACTAAACCAGCAACACCGCCCGAATGTGCCGACAAATCCCGATAGGAGCTGCACATATCTCTTTCTCAGGGCACACTCAGATTGTCCTAGGTACGGGTAGGCCAGCCCAGAGTTGCCCCTGGTGGTCACCGGCAGCTGACAGGTTGGACCAACACTCAGAGGAGCACTGGCCCGGGGGGGGTAAAATAATAATGACCCTCAGGAGCGCGACTTCCAAGGGAAAAGAAAAGGCTAGGTGGCAAATGGTAAAACCAATGTTGGGCATTGCTGGAGAAGTTTTACTCAAGGCGAAGTGTCAAGGGGTTCCCATAATAGCCCAACCGCGTAAGGAACGCAAAATCCGGGAACATAACACCGATATGACGGAAACTAGGGCGGCAAGAGTGGAACAAAACACCAGGCATAGGGCCGAGCCTTCCACCCTTTTCCAAGTGTATAGATGCATTAATTAAATAAGATATATTGTGTTATCCCAACAAGTAAACATGTTCCAACAAGGAACGATCTCCATGTTCCAACAAGGAACAAAACTTCAATCTTCACCTGCAACTAACAACACTATAAGAGGGGCTGAGCAAAGCGGTAACATAGCCAAACAACGGTTTGCTAGGACAAGGTGGGTTAGAGGCTTGGTTCAACAATATGGGTGGCATGATAAGCAAGTGGTAGGTATCGCAGCATGGGCATAGCAAAAGAGCGAGCATCTAGCAAAGCAAAGATAGTAGTGATTTCGAGGGTATGGTCATCTTGCCTGAAATCCCGCAAGGAAGAAGAACAAGTCCATGAATAAGACAAACGGACGTAGACGAACGGGTCCTCACAAACACGACGTTACCGGAACCAACCCGAAGAAGCAAACACCGGAAAGAAACACACAACATAGTAAACAACCAACACATGAACATGGTATGATATGCGGGATGCGGTATGCGATGCATATGCATGATTTGACAAGGAATGCATGAATCTGGCCTCAACATGGAAATCCAAGTGTGCCACTGGAAAGATGAGATGAAATCGCTTGAAAACAATATAAAGAACGCCGGAATCGGAGTTACGGTTTGGAAAATTGCAAGCAATTCAAATATGGCACCGGTCTGCGATTTACAACAAGTAGCCATCTAAATGCAATGAGATGAACATGCTACAACACCCAAACATGGCAAAAAAATACATGGCAGGGACGCATTCATGAAGCTTAACAAAAGATGAACACTGAGCTATGGCTAATTCATCCATTAACAGGTTCAAACAAGCATGGCAAAAATGCATTTGGCAAACAGATCTCAGACTTAGTGAAATTAACACTTGTCTGGAATTCAGATCAGATAGCATTCTTTGGAGCATGAAAACAATATGCTATAGGACCTGAACATGGCAAAGTAAAGCATGGCATGGAGCTACTCAAATAGCTTAACAAAAGTCCCTTAGTGACCTTGAGCCAAAAGGGATCAGAAAATACATTAGCAAGCATGTGAACATGGCAAAAACATAATCAGATCACAGACTTAGTGAAAACTGGAGCATGCTGAAACAGATATCAAGTAGTCATGTTAACGAGCTCGATGCACTCACTACAAAGCAAGGCATGACAATCTAAGCATACACCCATCAAGAATACACAAAATGCAAGCTAGACTTGGCAAGAACAATAGCATAGCATGCACGGATCAACTACAACATCCTCGGCAAAATCGCTAACAAGTAGACAATCTGCCCAGATTTACGAAATAGCAAAAGTAGAGCTCGATTGACTCAAGCTAGGGTGCTCCATAAATGCAAACAAAGACATGGATGGATAGAGCACTACAAGATTAACAAAACATCCTTACCGATCATCCTCAAAAGAGGCACGGATCACTAGGAAACAACATGAACATATGGCATAATGAGATAAACAGCTCAAGGACTTAGTGGAAATGCTAAGTCCCTGAAATCAGCATTACCAAGTGCCTCACTTTGAAAGCTTGTGCTAGACACCACACACATCACAAAAATACATGGGTTGCACCTCTAGAAAGATGGCAAAACCCTTAACAAAACATATGTAGAGCTCGTGGGCATATCATGCACACAATAATCATGGCAAAAATGACAAATATCTAAATGGAGCAGCAGATCTGACAATTATCTCAAGTAGCACTCTTCCAACAGCATTTCGGGCATCAAGATGAACTCAAATGAAAATGATGCAATGAGATGAAATGATGTAATCTCTGACACGAACATTTTGATATGCTACATGCATGAATCGGAGCTATGGATGCAAAGTTACAACATGATGAACATGGCCATATGAAACTGGGAATCTCGGGGACTTAGTGAAATTTCGAGGAGAAAAAGTCAACCTCTCAGATCCGGATCGGGGCGGCGCGTGAACCGAGGCTCGTCGGAGATCCTCGCTGGAGAAGAGGACGGGGTCGCCGAAGGATGACCGGGAACGGCACCGGCGAAGGGGCACCGGCGACGACGCGCAGCGGCGGCACGGCGCCCGGAGCGCACCGGCTCGGCGGAGGAGGAGCGGAGCGCCGGCGAGCAACGGACGGGCGACGCGGGATCTGGCTCGGCGGCGCGGGCGATGGCGGGAGAAGCGCGCGGCGGCGGGGAACGGCGACTGGCGGCGGAGGCGCGCGGGATCTGCGGCGCGGATCTGGCCCGGGGCGGCTCGGGCGGGCCGGCCGCGGGCTTCGCGGGCCCGGCCGCGCGGGAGGAGAGAGAGAGGGCGGCGGGAGGTGAGGTGACGCGCTCCGGTTGGTTGGCGGCGGCGGCGGGATGATTTGGCGCGCTGTGATTGGCCGGAGCGACGTGGAGGCTGGACATGTCCGGCGCGGTTGGACATGTCCGTCGGCGCGAGGAGGAAGACGTTAGGGTTCATCCGCAAATTTTCGGGGGGAGGTGCAAATATATAGGTAGAGGGAGTTAGGAGAGTCCAAATGAGGTGCGGTTTTCGGCCACGCGATCGTGATCGAACGACCGAGATGATGGAGGGGAGATAGGTGGGTTTTGGGCCACTTTGGAAGGGTGTTGGGCTGCAACACACACGAGGCCTTTTCGGTCCCTCGGTTAACCGTTGGAGTATCAAACGAAGTCCAAATGGTACGAAACTTGACAGGCGGTCTACCGGTAGTAAACCAAGGCCACTTGGCAAGTCTCGGTTCAATCCGGAAATGTTTAACCCCCACACATGAAAGAAAGGTAGAAATGACCACCGGAGGAGAACGGAGCGCCGGAATGCAAAACGGACAACGGGGAAAAGGCTCGGATGCATGAGACGAACATGTATGCAAATGAAATGCACATGATGACATGATATGCAATGCATGACACGCAAGCAATGACAAGGCACAACAGCGAATAACTGGACGACACCTGGCACATCGGTCTCGAGGCGTTACAGGTATTGAGGTTGATAAAGCCAAGGTTGATGCTATTGAGAAGATACCATGTCCCAAGGACATCAAAGGTATAAGAAGTTTCCTTGGTCATGCCGGATTTTATAGGAGGTTCATTAAGGACTTCTCAAAAATTTCTCGGCCTCTGACTAATTTATTACAAAAAGATAAACCATTTGTTTTTGATGATGATTGTGTAGAAGCATTTGAAATACTTAAGAAAGCATTGATCTCTGCACCTAATGTTCAGCCACCTGATTGGAATTTACCCTTTGAAATTATGTGTGATGCTAGTGATTATGCTGTAGGTGGGTTCTAGGGCAAAGAGTTGATAAGAAATTAAATGTTATTCAATATGCTAGTAAAACCCTAGACAATGCTCAAAGAAATTATGCTACCACTGAAAAAGAATTCTTAGCAGTTGTATTTGCTTGTGATAAGTTCGGACCTTATATTGTTGATTCTAAAGTAACTATTCACACTGATCATGCTGCTATTAAATATCTCATGGGAAAGAAAGATGCTAAACCTAGACTTATTAGATGGGTTCTCTTGCTACAAGAATTTGACTTACATATTCTTGATAGAAAGGGAGCTGAGAACCCCGTTGCAGACAACTTGTCTAGGTTAGAAAATGTGCTTGATGACCCACTTCCTATTGATGATAGCTTCCCTGATGAGCAATTAAATGTCATAAATGCTTCTCATACTGCTCCATGGTATGCTGATTATGCTAATTACATTGTTGCTAAGTTTATACCACCTAGTTTCACATACCAGCAAAAGAAAAAGTTCTTCTATGATTTGAGGCATTACTTTTGGGATGACCCACATCTTTATAAATAAGGAGTAGATGGTGTTATTAGATGTTTTGTATCTGAGCATGAACATGAACAGATCCTACGCAAGTGTCACTCCGAATCTTATGGAGGACACCATGCTGGAGATAGAACTGCACATAAGGTATTGCAATCTGGTTTTTATTGGCCTACTCTCTTCAAGGATGCCCGTAAGTTTGTCTTATCTTGTGATGAATGTCAAAGAATTGGTAATATTAGTAGACGTCAAGAAATTCCTATGAATTATTCACTTGTTATTGAACCATTTGATGTTTGGGGCTTTGACTATATGGGGCCTTTTCCTTCCTCTAATGGATATACACATATTCTAGTTGCTGTTGATTACGTTACTAAGTGGGTAGAAGCTATTCCAACTAGTAGTGCTGATCATAACACTTCTATTAAAATGCTTAAAGAAGTTATTTTTCCAAGATTTGGAGTCCCTAGATATTTAATGACTGATGGTGGTTCACATTTTATTCATGGTGCTTTCCGTAAAATGCTTGCTAAATATGATGTTAATAATAGAATTGCATCCCCTTATCACTCACAGTCTAGTGGTCAAGTAGGATTGAGTAATAGAGAGCTCAAATTTTTTACAAAAGACTGTTAATAGATCTAGAAAAAATTGGTCCAAGAAACTTGATGATGTATTATGGGCCTATAGAACTACATATAAAAATCCTATGGGTATGTCTCCGTATAAAATGGTTTATGGAAAGGCATGTCACTTACCTCTCGAACTAGAACACAAGGCATATTGGGCTATTAAAGAGCTCAACTATGATTTTAAACTTGCCGGTGCAAAGAGGTTATTTGATATTAGCTCACTTGATGAATAGAGAACCCAAGCCTACGAAAATGCCAAGTTGTTTAAAGAAAAAGTTAAAAGATGGCATGACAAAAGGATACAAAAGCGTGAGTTTAATGTAGGTGATTATGTATTGCTATACAACTCTCATTTAAGATTTTTTGCAGGAAAATTTCTGTCTAAATGGGAAGGTCCTTACGTTATCGAGGAGGTCTATCGTTCTGGTGCCATAAAAATCAACAACTTCGAAGGTACAAATCCGAAGGTGGTGAACGGTCAAAGAATCAAACATTATATCTCAGGTAATCCCATAAATGTTGAAACCAATGTTATTGAAACTGTAACCCCGGAGGAATACATAAGGGACACTTTCCGGAACGTTTCAGACTCCGAAAAGGAAGGTATGTGGTACGGTAAGTAAACCGACCCCAAAACAGTTTTTAAGGTAATATTTCTCCGTTTTGGAATATTTAGAAAATAGAAAAATAAGAAGCAGTCCGGGAAGGACACAAGAGCTCCACGAGGGTGGAGGACGCGCCCTACCCCCTGGGCGCGCCCCCTACCTTGTGGGCACCTCGTGTGCTCTCCGGACTCCGTTTTCGTACACGACACGTATTTTTGTCGGTAAAAATTCATTATATAATCTCCTGGGGGTTTGACTCACGTATCACGCAATTATCCTCTTTTTGTGTTCCGAGATGTTGCTACTGCAGATTAGAGCAAGATGTCTTCGCAAGAGTCAGTCGGGGAGAGCCGGGTGTCTCATCCGGCACCGAGATCAACAACAAACAACAATGCTGACCTCTTTGGGCCAGCAATGGAGGAAGAGATGGAGGCTGATTTGAAGAGGATAGATTCCATGGAAGAGGATCAAGAAGTCACTTCCCGCCTCCAAGCTGGATTCACAATGGTAGAACTGCATAGCTCGGCTATTCCAAACTCGGTTATCCCTTCCAATGTTAGATTTCTTTCTTATGAGAATATGAAAAAGAGTGCCACAGGTTCTCCCGCAGCTATGCAGCACCCTTGGGTGCAGGGAGCTTTGGCTGTTATAGGAAAACTCTGAAAGGAAATAATGGACCTCAAGCAACAAGTCAACAAGCTCGAGGAGGAGAATCGTATCCTGAGGGGCATCATCGCCAAGAATATCACATCACCATCCCCGAAAAAGGAAACATAATCACATGGGTATGGGCACTCCCCTTGGCAACTGCCAAGCTTGGGGGAGTGCCCCGGTATCGTATCACCATCACTTTTATCTTTACCGTTTTTCTTAGTTCGATCCTTTTGGTAATATCTTTATCTAGTAGAATAAAAGTTCTTAGTATGATCTAGTTGTGAGTTTTGCTTTATAATCCTTCTATGTAATCGATCCCGTGAGCTATATAATAAAGATTAGTGTTGAGTCAAGGGCTTGATTATTTTGCCATGATCCTAAGGGAACAAAAGAAAATAGAAACAAATAAAAAGAAACAAAGAGATCATGTGAGTCTTATGGAGAGTAATGAGCTCACAAAGGAAAAAGTATGATGAATAAAAGTTGTTGAGGGTTGACAAACATAGTTTTGGTCATCGTTGCAATTAATAGGAAGTAATAAAGAAAGAGAGGTCTTCACATATAGATATACGATCTTGGACATCTTTTATGATTGTGAGCACTCATTAAAATATGACATGCTAAAGAGTTGATGTTGGACAAGGAAGACAACGTAATGGGTTATGTTTTCTTACATCTGAGATAAATTATATTGTCATGGATCATCCAACATGGTTGAGCTTGCCTTTCCCTCTCATGCTAGCCAAATTCATCGCACCAAGTAGAGATACTACTTGTGCTTCCAAATACCCTTAAACTAGTTTTTCCATGAGAGTCCACTATACCTACCTATGGATTGAGTAAGATCCTCTAAGTAAGTTGTCATCGGTGCAAGCAATAAAAATTGCTCTCTAAATATGTATGACTTATTAGTGTGGGAGAAAATAAGCTTTATAGGATCATGTGATATGGAAGAAATAAAAGCGACAGACTGCATAATAAAGGTCCATATCACAAGTGGCAATATAAAGTGACGTTCTTTAGCATTAAGATTTTGTGCATCCAACTACAAAAGCGCATGATAATCTCTACTTCCCTCTGCGAAGGGCTTATCTTTTACTTTTATCCCCCACATTGCATAAGAGTCTTGGTGATCTTCACCCTTCCTTTTTACATTTTATCCTTTGGCAAGCACAGTATGTTGGAAAGATCCTCGTATATATGGCTAATTGGATGTGATTTTTCATGAACTATTATTGTTGACATTACCCTTGAGGTAAAACATTGGGAGGCAAAACTATAAGCCCCTATCTTTCTCTGTGTCCGATTAAAATTCCATACCCATAAGTATTGCGTGAGTGTTACCAATTGTGAAAGACTATATGATAGTTGAGTATTTGGACTTGTTGAAAAGCTCTTATACATTGACTCTTTCCTATGTTATGATAAATTGCAATTGCTCCAATGACTGAGATTATAGTTTGTTAGTTTTCAATAAAGTTTACGATTCATACTTGAAATTGTGATTGAATTATTACTCTAGCATATGACATCATATGACAAGAATTATATAAGTTGCTGTTATAAGAATGATCATGATGCCCTCATGTCCGTATTTTATTTTTATCGACACCTCTATCGCTAAACATGTGGACATATTTTTCGATTTGGCTTTTCGCTTGAGGACAAGCGAGGTCTAAGCTTGGGGGAGTTGATACGTCCATTTTGCATCATGCTTTTATATCGATATTTATTGCATTATGGGCTGTTATTACACATTATGTCACAATACTTATGCCTATTCTTTCTTATTTTACAAGGTTTACATGAAGAGGGAGAATGCCGGCAGCTGGGATTCTGAGCTGGAAAAGGAGCAAATATTAGAGACGTATTCTGCACAGCTCCAAAAGTCCTGAAACTTCACGGAAGACGTTTTCAGAATATATATAAAAAATACTCAGCGGAAGAGATTCACCAGGGGGGCCACACCCTGCCCACGAGGGTGGGGGCGCGCCCTACCCCCTGGGCGCGCCCCCTACCTCGTGGGCCCCCTGGTGGCCCTACGGTGGCCATCTTCTGCTATATGAAGTCTTTCGATGGGAAAAAAATAAGAAGCCATCTTCTCGGATGAAACTCCGCCGCCACGAGGCGGAACCATGGCGGAACCAATCTAGGGCTCTGGCGGAGCTGTTCTGCCGGGGAAATTTCCCTCCCGGAGGGGGAAATCATCGCCATCGTCATCACCAACGCTCCTCTCATCGGGAGAGGGAAATCTCCATCAACATCTTCATCAGCACCATCTCCTCTCAAAATCCTAGTTCATCTCTTGTATCCAATTCTTGTCTCCAAGTCCGGGATTGGTGCTAGTAGGTTGCTAGTAGTGTTAATTACTCCTTGTAATTGATGCTAGTTGGTTTAATTGGTGGAAGATCATATGTTCAGATCCTATATGCATATTAATACCCCTCTGATTATGAACATGAATATGCTTTGTGAGTAGTTATGTTTGTTCCTGAGGACATGGGAGAAGTCTTGCTATTAGTAGTCATGTGAATTTGGTATTCGTTCGATATTTTGATGAGATGTATGTTGTCTCTCCTCTAGTGGTGTTATGTGAACATCGACTACATGACACTTCACCATTATTTGGGCCTAGAGGAAGGCATTGGGAAGTAATAAGTAGATGATGGGTTGCTAGAGTGACAGAAGCTTAAACCCTAGTTTATGCGTTGCTTTGTAAGGGGCTGATTTGGATCCATATGTTTCATGCTATGGTTAGGTTTACCTTAATACTTTTGTTGTAGTTGCGGTTGCTTGCAATAGAGGTTAATCATAAGTGGGATGCTTTTCCAAGTAAGGACAGTACCCAAGCACCGGTCCACCCACATACCAAATTATCAAAGTACCAAACGTGAATCATATGAGTGTGATGAAAACTAGCTTGATGATATTCCCATGTGTCCTCGGGAGCACTTTTCTCTATATAAGAGTTTTTCCAGGCTTGTCCTTTGCTACAAAAAGGATTGGGCCACCTTGCTACACCTTATTTACTTTTGTTACTTGTTTCTCGTTACAAATTATCCTATCACAAAACTATCTGTTACCACTTGTTTCAGTACTTGCAGAGAATACCTTGCTGGAAACCGCTTAACATTTGCTTTTGCTCCTCGTTGGGTTCGACACTCTTACTTACCGAAATGACTATGATAGATCCCCTATACTTGTGGGTCATCAGCGTCATCCAGGGACTAGGGGCGGACAAGGCGAAGCTCCGCACCGAGTGCGACCTACTGAGGGCAAAGATCGCTAGAACGACGAAGCAGCACGAGGAGACCAATGCCTTGTTGAAGAGGACCGGTGTCATCGTCAAGAAACTTATAGACGAGAATGCCATGCTCCGCATCGAGTGCCAAAGGCTGGTGGAGGAATCCGTGGATGCTCTCAAGCAGCCTCTTGAGGACACGAAAGAGCTCATCATCGCTCGCCGTGGGAACTAGTCTCTGCGGCTTGCAGCAACACGTCAAGAAAGTAGAGATCAGTGAGTCAGATCATTGTCTGCGTCTTCCTTCTTCTTTTGCCCTTGTGTATTTTGGGCATTGCCGCATGTGGCCTTTTTAATTATCTTCCTAAATATATAAGACAATTATTATCCACTATCATCGTCCTTATGTTCATCAGTCTTGCTATAAGTCGCAGTCGATGCTATATTGGTCCATTGGATCTTACATCAAGATCTGTGCAAAACTTTCTTTTTAGATTTCTTTTCTCTCTCTCTCTCTCTCTTAAATATCAATTCGGTGAGACATAGCCATGCCAATAAATAGAGGATTGGGCGCCATTACTGGAGACGTTGGGAGAGAGGTGGGCGGCGGATAGAGGTCAAAGGGCTCTCCTCCGATGAGCACGCTCAGGGGTCTGATCGCACGCCTCCCATACTAAAATAGCTACCCCGCACGACACCTCCTAGCCAATAAAAAGGGATGCCTTGTGGCACGTAAATGGTAAGTAGAACGCCCACAGTTTCAATAAGAATTGTGTTTCCGATTTGTAACATGACAACACTTGTTCCAAAATTACTTTGTTGATTGTTAATGTGTGTGATGTCTACTACGCAAATTTATTCTTGTAGACTCGTGTTGGGCCTCCAAGCGCAGAGTTTTGTAGGACAGTAGCAATTTTCCCTCAAGTGGATGACCTAAGGTTTATCAATCTGTGGGATGCATAGGATGAAGGTGGTATCTCTCAAACAACCCTGCAACCAAATACAAGAAATCTCTTGTGTCCCCAACACACCTAATACAATGGAAAATTGTATAGGTGCACTAGTTCAGCAAAGAGATGGTGCCGAAAGTGTAATATGGATGGTAGAAATATATTTTTATAATCTGAATAAATAAAAAAGGCAAGGTAGCAAATACTAAACGGGCACAAAAACGGTATTGCAATGCTTGAAAATGAGGCCTAGGGTTCGTACTTTTGCTAGTGCAATCTCTCAACAGTGCTAATATAATTGGATCATATAACCATCCCTCAAAGTGCAACGATGAATCGCTCCAAAGTTCTTATCTACCGAAGAACATAAGAAGAAATCGTTTGTAGGGTACGGAACCACCTCGAAGCTATTCTTTCCGATCGATCTATCTAAGAGTTTGTACTAAAATAACACCAAATAGTTTCGGATTCATAATGCTCAATCCAACACAAAGAACCTCAAAGAGTGCCCCAAGATTTCTATCGGAGAAACAAAAGACGAGAACGTGCATCAACCCCTATGCATATATTACCCCAATGTCACCGCGGGAATATGCGAGTTGAATGCCAAAACACATATCAAGTGAATCAATATGATACCCCATTGTCACCACGAGTATTCATATGCAAGACATATATCAAGTGCTCTCAAATCCATAAAAGTATCCAATCTGATAAAATAAAATCTCAAAAGGAAAACTCAATTCATAACAACAAGATAGAGAGGGGAAAACACCATATGATCCGACTATATTAACAAAGCCCGGGATACATCAAGATTGTGACATCTCAAGAACACGAGAGAGAGAGAGAGAGAGAGATTAAACACATAGCTACTGGTACAAACCCTCAGCCCCAATGGTGGACTACTCCCTCCTCATCGCGATGGCCGCCGGGTGTCGGTGGGAAACGACACCTATGGGGTCACTGGGATCCCTTCTACGGTTGGCGGGCACGGGGTTGTGCGAAGAGCGGGTCTGGCGGTCAGCACACAAATCGTTTACCCAGGTTCGGGCCGCGGAGATGCGTAAAACCCTACTCCTGCTTTATGTATATTTAGGTCTTCTTGTGTCCTTGAACTAGCTGTCGTGGCTCTCTAGTCCAAAAGATCTGAATCCCCCTCCAGTATGCCCCGGGCCTCCTTTTATAGACAAAAAGGGGTCGCCGCCATGGCACACAGGAGGTGGAAAGGTGTACAGGGGCTGAGTCTATCCCCTGGCACCATCGGACAAACACATTTAATGCGTTGTCGATGTTCCCCTCTTGCTTTATTGGGGACGACAAAGAAGCTCGACCCAGCTGTCGTTGCCTCGCCTGGCTCCGACGCGCGTCCAAGCTGACGAGGCGTTGTAGCGCAACGTTGGCTAGCTGCTGGGATGTCACGGTGGTGGAGCCTTCACGAAGATCTGCATGCCACCACGCAGGTGCTTGCTGAGTTGGTGTAGTGGCCGCACGCTGCCACGCAGATGCCTACTCAGCTGGTCGAGCTGGCAGTTGTATGGGGGCGACGGTGGAGTCTTAGCGGGCGCGGCCCTAGCTGCGGCCCCGCAGGCGTCTTCGGCAAGGGTCTTGCTGCGGCACCGCGGTCGTCCCCGGCAAGGATCTTGCCGGGGTCTCATGGATCTCCTTGGCAAGGATCTCGCCAAGGATCGTCGTCTTCTTGTTTTCATCTGATCTTGTGTGTCTATGATCTCTACAAAGATCTGCATGCCACCACGGAGGTGCCTCCCGAGCCTTGGTTCCAATATGGTGTGGGAACCCCTTGGGCTCAAGGGTTCCGCGCTTTGCTGGCGTCAGGCATGTTGCCCCGGCAAGGATCTTGCCGAAGCTGTGGAAGCCAAACCGGCAAGGGTTTTGCCGGGCGAGTCCACCTTGCCCACTTGCTCTGTCTGCGTCTCTAGTCTTGGCGTTACTCTAGTCGTCTTATGCTCCGGCATCCCTCCTCTACCCTGCTTAGTGTGGCCATGGGCGCGGCTCTGACTGCCGTGCACAAGTTAAGGGGTGTAAAAGGAGAGCCCCTACTTTTGTACACTGACAGGAGCCCCCGGGCCTGGGCCCCACATAAGTGCGACGCGTTGTTGGGCTAGGCCCAGAACGGTGCGCGGGCAGGTGGGGCTGATTTTTACCGCAGTAATTTCTCCGTCCGTTGCGCTTCCCCACGACCCGTGTTGAACACGCGACGTGGAGGGCCATGCGTGACGTGGGGTTCGTGTGTGGGGCGGTTTCCGCACGCATGCGTCACATCGTGGTAAAGAGGCGGCTCACGCCTTCCCCGTAAAAAGAGGAAAACGCAGAGGCACGGCTCATTTATTGTGTGGGCTCGGGTCATGGTCTTCAAGGCGCCCGCGCCCCACGACCACGGGGTGGAGAACGGTCGTCTCTTCTGTCCCCTCGATTTCTGCTCGCCCGCCACGTGTCCCCTATGCTCTAAAGATGGTAGGTGGTGGGTGCGGGCCTTGAATGGCGAGGTGGGGAAATGGGCCGCTGCCGATTGGGGCAGTGGGTTGGCCTCGATTCTCTACGCCCCTGATGGTTGGATTGGCTGAGTGGGGCAGCCGAGTCCCGACCCCGCACCTTTTGAAGAAGGGGGAGGGGATGGCACCCCACAATCTTTCATCATTCCTCTCCTTCCACCTCGGCTCCGCTCTTTCATCTGCCATGGCAAGAGGGGTCGCCGGTCCTTCGACGGTGGCGGTGAGGGTCTCTGCTCGACAGCGCGTCCCTCCTTCCCAAGAGCCCGCGGCGGCGGAGATGGCCACGAGAGGAAGGGGGAGGGGGCGAGGCCGAGGCCGGCGTGGCGCTCGGGGAAGAGGGGGATGGGGCAGCGCACCGGCCTTGCCTCCTCCAGTGATGCCTCGCCCAATGGAGGGCCACGTCGGGGACCAGCCTCGGGAGTTCTTCATCAGGCTGCATCGGCCACCGTGCCGTCTCCTTCGTCTTCCTGCGCCATTTGCTCAGGAGATGGAGCTCGATCCGCCCCGACCCTGAGGTTGCACATGAGGGGCTGCGGGAACGGCGGCACGCGGGTCGACGTTGACTTTCCTGCCCCTCAGGTCATGTATCTTCGCCGCGGATGGAAGACCTTTGCTAGCATCCATAGCCTGACGGTGGGGCTCATTCTCTATTTCAAATTAATGGAGAACGGCATGCTCTCCGTCAAGGTCTTTGGAGACTCTAGAACTCGCCTGAAGTGCTGCGTGGAGAGCTCCTCCGACGATGAAGACCCCTCTTCAAGCGGGAGTGATGAGGAGGACAGCGACAGTGATGACGAGCGCATCGAGCGAGGGCACGTCGACCTCGTCTCCGACTGACCGCATCGCCCCTCCCTCTGCCGTGTGCTCTGCCGAGGGCCTTCCTCATCAAGCTCTCCATCGGCGCGTTCCCCGTTCCTTCCTTTTTGCCTTCACCTACCGCACCTGGGAGGAAAGGGGCAAGAACAGGGATCACGGGGCACTTATCTTTTCTAGTTTGTAAGCCTGCGGACACTCATTAGATTTCAAAATTTGTAATCCCCTTGCTCGTGTACCCATTCCGTATGAATTGTACTTGTTTTTAACGTATGATTAAAAAGAAGGGTGTTTGCTGGGTTTTGTTTGTGCGTGGGTGAGGGCCACACCGAGGAACGCGTCCTCGTTATCTTAAGATAAACATGGTCTACCGGCAACAGGCCTTGCCATCCTCCTGCTCTATGGCCTAACTACGCTCACGCTCTCGGCGGAGGTAGGGGCCGAGTAGGATTAGGCCTTTCGCTCGCCCTCTTCCCACCACACTACAACCAAGTTCCGGTCCAAAGTAGAGCTTTCAGACACGGGACGGAGGGGGCAAGATGGTACGAGAGCAAGCGAAGCCTTATACGTTCAAGGTTCATACGAGGGCACGAAGTGAGGGGAGAAAAATGTATCTGACATTGCAGCCCCTGGCAACCTTGGCCTGTCACGGTTAGATCCTTGTGTCTGCTGCCCCCGGCAACCTTGGTTTGCGGGGGCTGGAGCGCCGGCCCGTTCTTTTTCCTCCCAATAGCTCAACAGAAATGTCCATGTACCCTGCGAACCAAAGAAGACGGAAAGGAACAGAGTGACGCACACTCGACCTCTATGCTAGGGGTTAGCCGCTACTAAGCACTATCAACCCTAACCGAGGGAGAGACTCAACCTAGCATGCATGCTATAACTTAGGGCGCCAGTGCTTCATTTATTTATGCTCAGGGTCTGTGCCTGGCTTTGTACAAAGGGGTACATGCTCTGCCGGCAAGGCTTGTACAAAAGGTGGTTTGCCAGGGGGCCCAGCAACCGCGCCTTATGGGTAGAACTTGCGAAGATGTTCGATGTTCCAGGAGTTGCTCACTGGAACCCCATCCTCGGTCTCTAGGCGGACTGTGCCAGGCCTGGTGACTCGTATTACCTGATAAGGGCCTTCCAACTTCGGCGTTAACTTGTTGGAATTCTTGGCCAACTGAACGTGCCGAAGAACAAGGTCGCCTTCCTCAAAGCTTCAGGCATGAACCTTGCAGCTATGGTAGCGACGCAAGGCTTGCTGGTAGCGCGCTGCTCGTACAGCCGCCCGAAGACGATCTTCCTCAAGGAGTGTCGTGTCATCTTGCCGCAACTGCTCTTGGTCAAACTCATCATAAGCGAGCACTCGAGGTGACCCGTATGTGAGTTCCATGGGGAGAACTACTTCTGCCCCGTAAACAAGGGAGAAGGGTGTCTGACCGGTGGCTCAATTTGGCGTCGTTGTGATTGACCAAAGAACCGCCGACAATTCATCAATCCAGCCTCGTCCGCACCTATGTAGCCTGTCAAAAGTCCTTGTCTAGAGGCCTCGCAACACTTTAGCATTCACCCTCTCAGCTTGGCCGTTGCTTCATGGATGTGCAACAGAAGAAAAATAGACCTTGCTGCCGTGGTCCTGGATGTATTGCATGAAGGCGTGGCTCGTGAATTGTGTGCCGTTGTCGGTGATGATCCTGTTTGGCACACCGAAACGGCAGACTAGCCCCTTGAAGAATTTGACGGCTGATTGTGCTGTCACCTTTCTCACCGTCTCCACCTCCGGCCACTTTGTGAACTTGTCGATTGCAACGTACAAGTACTCAAAGCACCCGACAGCACGGGGAAAGGGGCCCAGTATGTCGAGCCCCTAGACCGAGAATGGCCAGGAGAGAGGGATTGTTTGGAGCGCTTGAGCTGGTTGATGGAGCTTCTTCAAATGGAACTGACACGCTTCACACTTGGTCACTAGTGCCATTGCATCTTGGAGGGCAGTGGGCCAGAAGAAACCTTGCCAGAATGCCTTGCCGACAAGGGCCCTTGACCCTATGTGGGAGCCACATATGCCTCCATGTATCTCTGCCAACAACTCCAGTCCTTCCTCCCGGGGAATGAACTTCAATTTCACATCGTTTGATCTTTTTCTGTACAGGACGTCGTCGACGAACTGATACATGGCAGACTGGCGGACAACTTTCTCCGCTTCTTCCTGCTCCTTAGGGAGTTCCCTGTTTGGAGGAATTGAACGGTATGTTGTGACCATGCCGGAGCCTGAGGCTCGACGGCAAGGACTAAACGCACTTCGTCTGCCATGGGAGCAGTCTTCTCTACAGCCAGGACTTGACGCCCCACCGGAGTCGGTCGCCCCACGGTTGGCTGAGTGCCCACGGCAACATCCTTGCCGGCGGCTCCTGGGAGCTCGGCGGGAAAGCACTTATCGGGGCCTGATTTCCTTCGCTTGTTCTGCTCTGTTGATGGTTCAACGGATGGTTGAGTCAGCCGAAGCACAAAAATACCTGGTTCCACAGGTAGTTTGAAGGCGGCGTGCTTCGACAGGTAGTCGGCGATATCGTTCTCCACTCGGGGAACACGCTCCGCCTGTATACCGTCAAAGCGCTCCTCCAACTTCCTCACCTCATCCACATAGGCCTCCATCAAGGGGCTTTGATAATCTTTATTGACTTGCCTGACAACAAGCTGAGAATCACCCCTGACGATGAGCTTCTTGATCCCGAGGTCTGCCGCAATCCTGAGACCGGCAAGCAACCCCTCATATTCGGCAGTGTTGTTTGTGGACATCTCCCTGGGAAAGTGCATCTGGATTACATACTTGAGGTGCTCTTCGGTGGGTGCAACGAGCAGCACACCAGCACCATCACCATGCAGCGAGAAAGCCCCGTCAAAGTACATAATCCAGTTGCGACTTGCCTCCTTATCGGGGAGGGTGGTCGCCTGGATCTCTTCGTCTGGCGTCGAGGTCCACTCGGCAATGAACTCTGCCAAGACTCTGCTCTGGATTGTAGAAGTACTTTCAAACTTCAAACCAAAGCTCGACAGCTCCACAGCCCACTCCACAATCCTCCCGGTTGCGTCTGGGTTATGCAATATCCATTGCAACGGGAGGCGGGTGACGACGGTGATCTCGTGTGCCTGGAAGTAATGACGTAGCTTCCCCGAGGCCATAAGGAGGCCGAAGAGCAATTTCTACACACCAGAGTACCTTGACCTAGCCCCCTGCAAGAGGGAGCTGACAAAGTAAACCGGGTGCTACATCATTTTCTTCTTTGGCAGCACTTCGTCTGGTTGCGCAGGCCCTGCCCCGCCAGCGTCGGACCCTGCCGGGGGCCTTGCCTCTTTGTCGACCTCCCTCTGCGACACTGACCACTTGGTTCATTGCCGCCAGGTATAGCAGCAATGGTTCTTGGGGTTTGGGTGCAACCAGTATCGATGTAGAGGAGAGGCATTTCTTCAAATCCTGCAGCGCTGCTTCGGCCTCTGGGGTCCATTCCATTGGGCTCACCTTTTTCAAGATTTCGAAAAAGGGAAGGGCATGCTCAGCAGACCTGGAGATGAATCTTCTCATGGCGGCAACGCAACCAGTGAGCCGACACACGTCCTTGATCCGCTTGGGTGCCCTAATCTGCTCAATAGCCTTGATCTTGTCTGGATTTGCCTCGATCCCACGCTGTGACACAAAGAACCCGAGAAGTTTTCCGGACGGAATGCCGAAGACACACTTCTCAGGGTTCAACTTGAGGTTGATCTTGCGTAGATTCACAAACGTCTCTTCTAGATCTTGTACAAGTGTCGCCCTGTCTTTGGTTTTGACCACTATGTCGTCCATATAAGCTTCCATATTTCTATGTAGCTGGGGCTCAAAACCAATCTGGACCACCCTTGCAAACGTCGAGCCAACATTCTTCAACCCAAAAGGCATCCGTAAAAAGCAATACGTGCCACATGGGGTGATGAACAATGTCTTCTCTTCGTCTTCTCTCGCCATAAAGATTTGGTGGTACCCCGAGTAGGCGTCAAGGAATGATAGCAGATCACACTCGGCCGTGGAGTCAACAATCTGGTCAATGCACGGCAACAGGAAAGGGTCCTTGGGACAAGCCTTATTGATATCTGTGTCGTCAATACACAGCCTGCACTTCCCATTCGCCTTGCGCACTACTACCGGATTGGCCAACCACATCGGATGGAGTACTCCACTCACCAAGCCTGCCGCTTCCAACTTCCTGATCTCCTCCGTAATGAACTCCTGCCGTTCCAAAGCTTGCTTCCCGACCTTCTGCTTGACGGGTCACGCATGAGGACAAACAACACGATGGTGCTCAATCACCTCCCTGGGAACGCCGGTGATGTCGGATGCTTGCCATGCAAACACATCGACATTAGCCCGCAAGAAGGTGACGAGCGCGCTTTCCTATTTGTTGTCTAGGGTGGAGCTTATGGTGAAAGCCCCTCCTGTGTCGTCCTCCTCGACAGACACCCTCTTGGTCTCTGGTGGCGCAGCTATGGATTGCTTTCTCTTTTCGGTGGAGCTCTCTGGCACGTCCTCGACAGGAGCACAACACTCCAAAGAGGTGCGCTTGCCGGAGTGGGTGCGAGAGGTCTTGCCGATCATCTTCCCTGCGGCTCCAGCGGCAGGAGCGAGTGCCTTGGCGACAGTCGCTGCAACTGCTTCCCAGTAGAGTTGGTCAGCGTAGATCAGTGCATCCTTCTTGTCGGAGGGGACGGTGATGATGGTCATTGGCCTCGGCATCTTCAGCGTGTTTTAGGCGTAATGCGACACCGCCATAAACTTGGCTAGTGCCGGGCGGCCGAGAATCCAGTTGTAGGGCAAGGGGATCTCAGCTACATCAAAAACAATCCTCTTCGTCATGTAGTTTAACTCATCTCCAGACGTCACGGGCAGCATGACCTTACCCTTCGGCTGACTCCTCCCCGGGTTGACCCCTTGAAACGTGCCCGTCTCTTCGAGGTCTCCATCAGGAATCTGGAGCCTTTTGATCACAACGGGCGAGATCAAGTTCAGACTGGCCCCGCCGTCAACTAGCATCTTCGTCACCTTGAGGTTGCGTATTGTTGGCAAGACCAACAACGACAAACACCCGACCGCGGTGGTGCGATCAGGGTGGTCCTCGGCGTCGAAAATGATAGGTGTGCTGGACCATTTTAGTGGCCTCTGAGCATCAAGGGATGGTTTCGTTGCTGTAATCTCACACGCGCACTGCTTGAGTTGGCGGTGAGAAGTGTGCAACGAGGTGCCACCGTCGACGCACATGGCATCCGTAGCCTTCTGGAACTCGTGCTCACCAGACTCGTCATCTTCGTCATGATCATCATCTTCTTGCTTCTTGTCGCGGCCCCGAGCGGGCCTCTCTTGCTGATTATCCTTTCCGCGATGGCCTCCTTGGCCGCCACCCTTCTTGACAGACCCATCGGCACCATCCTGGCCCTTCTCCTTGTCCCGCCTCTCATACTCAGCTTTTTGCTTCTCAGCAAGCAGCTCGACTTGCCAGCAGTTCTGGAGGTTGCGGCCCTTGGTGCGGTGGATCTTGCAATATTGCTTATCGGAGCCTCCTGGCTTGTTGGCAGCCGCCAAGGCCCGGCAAGCGGCGCACCCGGCAATTTCCTTGCCGGGGTCGTCTGCCTTGGCCTTCTTAGCAGCGCCGGTGTCCTCGGATCCCTCGACAGCAAGCACGGTCTTGCCCTTGCACTTCCTTTTGCGGCGCCGACCCTTTTTCGTCGGGGTCGCCGCGTCTTCCTCTGTGGAGTCAGTTTCTGTGCCGGCATCCTCGCCAGGGTACTTCCTCCCCTCTTCCGCTTGAGTGCACCTATCGGCCAGAACATAAAGTTCGGCCACATCTTTGACCTTGTTCATCACCAGCTCTTCACACATCTTGCGGTTGCGCACATTCTGATGGAATGTGCTGATCACAGTGGCAGGATGAACGTCTGGGATGTTGTACTGCACTCGGCTGAACCTCTCTATGTACTTGCACATGGTTTCATCTTCCTTCTAGGGAATGATATGCAAATCGCTTGCCTGGCCATGAGCTTGGTGGCCTCCGGTAAAGGCGCCAACGAACTCATGGCACAAGTCCGACCAAGAAGAAATGGAATCCGTCGGCAAGTGCATCAGCCATGACATGACATTGGGTTTTAGTGCCAGCGGGAAGTAATTGGCAAGCACCTTGTCATCGCGGGCTCCAGTAGCTTGCATCACGATGATGTAGATGCTGAGGAACTCTGACGGGTGGATCTTCCCGTTGTACTTCTCGCCAACGTCTGGCTTGATCATGCGGTGGGAGGGCCACTGGAACTGCCGCAGGTCACGGGTAAAGGCCGGGCAACCCACCTCGTAGGGTAGGTCGCCAGAGCCCCCCAATGCTGGGTGGTCCATAGTGGGCCCTGCCTGCCTATCTGACTAGTGGCGCACATCGCGCCAGCGCTCAATGGTGGTCCGAGCGTCTTCACGGACTCGCTCCCGAAGAACTTGGCGCTGATCGCGGTGGGTCCGTGGGTCGTATGACGCTATAGAAATGTTATCACAAGCGCCGTCACGACGGATCGACACCCGCGGTGGCTAGCGTGGAGGAGGAGAGAGTGCACCGTGGCTGCAGTGCCCCCAATCCTTCCACCACTGGCATGCGGCGGCTCGATGGAGCGCCGGCCAGAGGGCCCCGCCGGTCGTGGCTCATCTTTGTTGGCAACGCCAACGTGGCTTCGGATGGTGGCTCTCCACTCATCGAGTTTCTCCGCAGTAGGAGGAAAGTCGAGGAGCAACTGCGCGTGCTATGTCTAGAGCTTGCGTTGGTTTTCCCCGAAGAGGAAGGGATAAAGTAGCAGAGTAGCGTAAGTATTTCCCTCAGTTTTTGAGAACCAAGGTATCAATCCAGTAGGAGGCCACGCTCAAGTCCCTCGTACCTGCACAAAACGATAGCTACTCGCAACCAACGCGATTAGGGGTTGTCAATCCCTTCACGGTCACTTACGAGAGTGAGATCTGATAGATATAATATTTTTGGTATTTTTGGTATAAAGATGCAAAGTGAAAGTAAAAGGCAAAGTAAAAAGCAAATCAAGATTAAAGTGATGGAGATTAATATGATGAGAATAGACCCGGGGGCCATAGGTTTCACTAGTAGCTTCTCTCACGAGCATAAGTATTCTACGGTGGGTGAACAAATTACTGTTGAGCAATTGACAGAATTGAGCATAGTTATGAGAATATCTAGGCATGATCATGTATATAGGCATCACGTCCGTGACAAGTAGACCGAAACGATTCTGCATCTACTACTATTACTCCACTCATCGACCGCTATCCAGCATGCATCTAGAGTATTAAGTTAAAAAATAGAGTAACACTTTAAGCAAGATGACATGATGTAGAGAGATATATTCATGCAATATGAAATAAACCCATCTTGTTATCCTCGATGGCAACGATGCAACACATGCCTTGCTGCCCCTTCTGTCACTGGGAAAGGACACCGCAAGATCGAACCCAAATCTAAGCACTTCTCCCATGGCATGAACTACCAATCTAGTTGGCCAAACCAAACGGATAATTCGAAGAGACTTGCAAAGATAACCAATCATACATAAAAGAATTCAGAGAATATTCAAATATTATTCATAGATAGACTTGATCATAAACCCACAATTCATCGGTCTCAACAATCACACCACAAAAATAAGATTACATCGAATGGATCTTCACAAGAGAGGGGGAGAACTTTGTATTGAGATCCAAAGAGAGAGAAGAAGCCATCTAGCTACTAACTATGGACCCGAAGGTCTGAGGTAAACTACTCACACTTCATCGAAGAGACTATGATGATGTAGAAGCCCTCCGTGATGACGGCCCTCTTCCGGCGGAGCTCCGGAATAGGCCCCAAGATGGGATCTCGTGGATACAGAAAGTTGCGGCGGTGGAATTAGGTTTTTGGCTCCTGTTCTGATCATTTGGGGGTACGTAGGTATATATAGGAGGAAGGTGTACGTCGGTGGAGCTCCGAGGGGCCCACGAGGCAGGGTGGCGCGCCCTTGGGGGGGTGCCCCCCACCCTCGTGACCGCCTCTTTTGTTCCTTGGAGGAGGGTCCAAGTCTCCTGGATCACGTTCGGTGAGAAAATCACGTTCCCGAAGGTTTTATTCCGTTTGGACTCTGTTTGATATTCCGTTTCTTCGAAACACTGAAATAGGCAAAAAAACAGCAATTCTGGGCTGGGCCTCCGGTTAATAGGTTAGTCCCAAAAATAATATAAAAGTGGAAAATAAAGCCCAATATAGTCCAAAATAGTAGATAATATAGCATGGAGCAATCAAAAATTATAGATACGTTGGAGACGTATCAGGCATCCCCAAGCTTAATTCCTGCTCGTCATCGAGTAGGTAAATGATAAAAAGAGAATTTTTGATGCGGAGTGCTACTTGGCATAATTTCAATGCAAATATTCTTAATTGTGATATGAATATTCAGATTAGAAAGATTCAAGACAAAATTTTATATTGACATAAAAATGATAATACTTCAAGCATACTAACAAAGCAATTATGTCTTCTCAAAATAATATGGCTAAAGAAAGTTATCCCTACAAAATCATATAGTCTGGCTATGCTCTATCTTCACCACACAAAATATTTAAATCATGCACAACCCCGATGACAAGCCAAGCAATTGTTTCATACTCTAACTTTTTCAAAACTTTTTCAATCTTCACGCAATACATGAGCGTGAGCCATGGACATAGCACTATAGGTGGAATAGAATGGTGGTTGTGGAGAAGACAAAAAGGGAGAAGATAGTCTCACATCAACTAGGCGTATCAACGGGCTATGGAGATGCCCATCAATAGATATCAATGTGAGTGAGTAGGGATTGCCATGCAATGGATGCACTAGAGATATAAGTATATGAAAGCTCAAAAAGAAACTAAGTGGGTGTGCATCCAACTTGCTTGCTCATGAAGACCTAGGGCAATTTGAGGAAGCCCATCATTGGAATATACAAGCTAAGTTCTATAATGAAAGATTCCCACTAGTATATGAAAGTGATAACATGAGAGACTCTCTACTATGAAGATCATGGTGCTACTTTGAAGCACAAGTGTGGTAAAAGGATAGTAGCATTGTCCCTTCTCTCTTTTTCTCTCATTTTTTATTTGGGCCTTTTATTTTTTTTATGGCCTCTCTTTTTTTTGTCCGGAGTCTCATCCCGACTTGTGGGGGAATCATAGTCTCCATCATTCTTTCCTCACTGGGACAATGCTCTAATAATGATGATCATCACACTTTTATTTTTCTTACAACTCAACAATTACAACTCGATACTTAGGACAAAATATGACTCTATATGAATGCCTCCGGCGGTGTACCGGGATATGCAATATGACAATGATGGAGTGTGTCATAATAAATGGAACGGTGGAAAGTTGCATGACAATATATCTCGGAATGGCTATGGAAATGCCATAATAGGTAGGTATGGTGGCTGTTTTGAGGAAGGTATATGGTGAGTGTATGATACCGGCGAAAGGTGCGCGGTATTAGAGAGGCTAGCAAAGGTGGAAGGGTGAGAGTAAGTATAATCAATGGACTCAACATTAGTCATAAAGAACTCATATACTTATTGCAAAAATCTAGAAGTTATCAAAGCAAAGTATTACGCGCATGCTCCTAGGGGGATAGATTGGTAGGAAAAGACCATCGCTCGTCCCCGACCGCCACTCATAAGGAAGACAATCAATAAATAAATCATGCTCCGACTTCATCACATAACGGTTCACCATATGTGCATGCTACGGGAATCACAAGCTCCAACACAAGTATTCTTGAAATTCACAACTACTCAACTAGCATGACTTTAATATTATCACCTCCATATCTCAAAACAATTAGCATGCTTCAATCTTTTCTTAGTATTCAACACACTCAAAAGAAAGTTTCACAAATCTTGAATACCAAGCATATTATTATTAAGGAAATTACCATGCTATTAAGAGTCTCTCAAAATAATTTAAGTGAAGCATGAGAGATCAATAGTTTCTTTAAAACAAATCCACCACCGTGTTCTAAAAGATCTAAGTGAAGCACATAGAGCAAAATTACATAGCTCAAAAGATATAAGTGAAGCATATAGAGCAAAACTACTTAGCTCAAAAGATATAAGTGAAGCACATAGAGCAAAATTACTTATCTCAAAAGATATAAGTGAAGCACATAGAGCAAAATTACTTAGCTCAAAAGATATAAGTGAAGCACATAGAGCAAAATTACTTAGCTCAAAAGATATAAGTGAAGCACATAGAGTATTCTATCAAATTTTAATTCATGTATGGCTCTCTCACAAGGTGTGTACAGCAAGGATGATTGTGTCACACTAACAAACAAAGACACAAATAATACAAGACGCTCCAAGCAAAACACATATCATGTTGGTGAATAAAAATATAGCTCCAAGTAAAGTTACCGATAGAAGTAGACGAAAGAGGGGATGCCTTCCGGGGCATCCCCAAGCTTTGGATTTTAGGTGTCCTTAGATTATCTTGGGGGTGCCATGGGGATCCCCAAGATTAGGCTCTTGCCACTCCTTGTTCCATAATCCATCAAATCCTTACCCAAAACTTGAAAACTTCACAACACAAAACTTAAGGTAGAAAACTCGTGAGCTCCGTTAGCGAAAGAAAAGAAAAGACCACTTCAAGGTACTGTAATCAACTCATTATTTATTTATATTGGTGTTAAACCTACTGTATTCCAACTTCTCTATGGATTATAAACTATTTTACTAGCCATAGATTCATCAAAATAAGCAAACAACACACGAAAAACAGAATCTGTCAAAAACAGAACAGTCTGTAGTAATCTGTAGCTAGCGCAAGATCTGGAACCCCAAAAATTCTAAAATAAATTTCTGGACGTGAGGAATTTATCTATTAATCATCTTCAAAAAGAATTAACTAAATACACTCTCCAAATAAAAATTACAGCCGTTCTCGTGAGCGCTAAAGTTTCTGTTTTTTTTACAGCAAGTTCAACAAGACTTTCCCCAAGTCTTCCCAACGGTTCTACTTGGCACAAACACTAATTAAACACAAAAAACACAACCATAACAGAGGCTAGATAATTTATTTATTAAATAACAGCAAGGATAAATATTGGGTTGTCTCCCAACAAGCACTTTTCTTTGAAGCCTTATAGCTAGGCATACTATTTCAATGATGCTCACATGAAAGACAAGAATTGAAGCATAAAGAGAGCATCATAAAACACGTGACAAAAACATCTAAGTCTAACATACTTCCTATGCATAGGCATCTTATAGGCAAACAAATTATCAAGGCAAGCAAGAACTAGCATATGCAAGGAAGCGGAAAGAAACAATAGCAATCTCAACATAATGAGAGGTAATTTAGTAACATGGAAATTTCTACTACCATATTTTCCTCTCTCATAATAATTACATGTAGGATCATAATCAAATTCAACAATATAGCCATCACATAAAAAAATTCCAACACGATCCACATACATGCAAAGTTGACACTCTTCCAAAATAGTGGGATTAACATTATCTAAAGTCATGACCTCTTCAAACCCACATTTATCAAAAACTTCATAAGATTGAACATTATCCAAATATGTGGGATCTAAAGTTGACGCTCTTACAAACCCACTTTCAGTATTATTGCAAACACTATTATCAATCTCATAATCATCATGGGGAGTAAATAAATTTTCAAGATTAAAAGAAGAATCACCCCAATCATGATCGTTGCAACAAGTAGTAGACATAACAAAGCTAGCATCCCCAAGCTTAGGGTTTTGCATATTATTAGCACAATCTACATCAAGAGAATTTATAGTAAAATCATTGGAATCATGCTTTTCATTCAAGGAGCTATCGTGAATCACTTCATAACGTAATTCATCACACTTTTCAGATTCACGAATTTCAAGCAAAACCTCATAGAGATAATCTAGTGCACAAAACTTACTAGCAATTGGTTCATCATAATTGGATCTCTTAAATAGATTAGCAAGCGGATGAGGATCCATAGATCTTAGGTTCTCTATTTAGTAATAAATAAACAACTATTCCAACCATACGAGCAAACAAGAAACAGGCAAAAGGAGGCAAATAGAGAGGGAGGATAGAGAGACAGAGGGCGAATAAAACGGCAAGGGTGAAGTGGGGGAGAGCAAAATGAGAGGCAAATGTCAAATAATGTAATGCAAGAGATAGGTATTGTGATGGGTATTTGGTATGTTGACTTTTTGCGTAGACTCCCCGGCAACGGCGCCAGAAATCCTTCTTGCTACGTCTTGAGCTTGCGATGGTTTTCCCCGAAGAGGAAGGGATGATGCAGTAGAGTAGCGTAAGTATTTCCCTCAGTTTTTGAGAACCAAGGTATCAATCCAGTAGGAGACCATGCTCAAGTCCCTCGTACCTGCACAAAACGATAGCTACTCGCAACCAACGCGATTAGGGGTTGTCAATCCCTTCACGGTCACTTACGAGAGTGAGATCTGATAGATATAATATTTTTGGTATTTTTGGTATAAAGATGCAAAGTGAAAGTAAAAGGCAAAGTAAAAAAGCAAAGCAAGATTAAAGTGATGGAGATTAATATGATGAGAATAGACCTGGGGGCCATAGGTTTCACTAGTGGCTTCTCTCAAGAGCATAAGTATAATACGGTGGGTGAACAAATTACTGTTGAGCAATTGAAAGAATTGAGCATAGTTATGAGAATATCTAGGCATGATCATGTATATAGGCATCACGTCCGTGACAAGTAGACCGAAATGATTCTGCATCTACTACTATTACTCCACTCATCGACCGCTATCCAGCATGCATCTAGAGTATTAAGTTAAAAACAGAGTAACACTTTAAGCAAGGTGACATGATGTAGAGAGATAAATTCATGCAATATGAAATAAACCCCATCTTGTTATCCTCGATGGCAACGATGCAATACGTGCCTTGCTGCCACTTCTGTCACTAGGAAAGGACATCGCAAGATCGAACCCAAAGCTAAGCACTTCTCCCATGGTAAGAACTACCAATCTAGTTGGCCAAACCAAACAGATAATTCGAAGAGACTTGCAAAGATAACCAATCATACATAAAATAATTCAGAGAAGATTCAAATATTATTCATAGATAGACTTGATCATAAACCCACAATTCATCGGTCTCAACAAACACACCGCAAAAAGAAGATTACATCGAATAGATCTCCACAAGAGAGGGGGAGAACTTTGTATTGAGATCCAAAGAGAGAGAAGAAGCCATCTAGCTACTAACTATGGACCCGAAGGTCTGAGGTAAACTACTCACACTTCATCGGAGAGGCTATGATGATGTAGAAGCCCTCCATGACGATGGCCCTCTTCCGGCGGAGCTCCGGAACAGGCCCCAAGATGGGATCTCATGGATACAGAAAGTTGCGGCGGTGGAATTAGGTTTTTGGCTCCTGTTCTGATCGTTTGGGTATGTATGTATATATAGGAGGAAGGAGTACGTCGGTGGAGCTCCGAGGGGCCCACGAGGCAGGGGGCGCACCCTAGGGGGGTGCCCCCCACCCTTGTGACCGCCTCTTTTGTTCCTTGGAGCAGGTTCCAAGTCTCCTGGATCACGTTAGGTGAGAAAATCACATTCCCGAAGGTTTTATTCCGTTTGGACTCCGTTTGATATTCCGTTTCTTCGAAACACTGAAATAGGTAAAAAAACAACAATTCTGGGCTGGGCCTCCGGTTAATAGGTTAGTCCCAAAAATAATATAAAAGTGGAAAATAAAGCCCAATATAGTCCAAAAGAGTAGATAATATAGCATGGAGCAATCAAAAATTATAGATACATTGGAGACGTATCAGCGTGCGTGCCAAAGCTTCCGCTGGCATGGATGGTGGCGAAAGCTGCATGGACTGTGATGCGCTCCGACTTCTAACCACGTTAGAAGGAGCTCTATCACGGCCTGGCGGCTGTATGCCATTTCCGCCAGCACTTAGGCGCGTGTGGTGGCCTTCTACGTCCCGTGAATGATGCACATGACTCTTCCCATGACTGTGCCCAGGGTCGCCAGTGTGGTGACGCTGCTCGTCGCGCACAACCTGGGAAGAGCGCGTCCGGGGCGCCGGCGTAGGAGCCTCGGAAGTCGCCACACGGCCCGTGGGTGGCACGACGCCGCCCCTGGAGGGCCCCGCGCCGCCTGCGGGGGGCCTGGCTCCGTCTTTGGATTTGGTGGCGTGTGCCCCGTCGTCTCGCGCACGAACGACGCTGCTCATCAGGCTTTGGCTGCCAGAGTGATGCGGGTGTTCACGAGCCGCGCCTTGGCTTCCGTCCGCGACCGCCCCACCACTCGCCCGCACTGGTACGGGCCGTTCGGCCCCTGACGAGCCGATCGCCGTGATCGTCTTCTTCTTGGGACCCATGGCGATGAAGAACTGCTAAACTAACTGCTAGACCGGATTGTCACAACTACGCACCCCCTACGGCCACCCCTTCATATGATGTGTACATGATCGATACACTTAAAAGACCTCGCGGCAAGGACAAGGGAGATCCAGTTAAAACTCCTGAGACACTATCTAAGTTCTGACGCCCCAAACCTCGCCCCAAGTCACGCCGCAACAACGATGGCGCTGGAGAAAATAGCACTTCGGACGGCGCCGAAAGCAATGAAGACCCTGTGGGAGCAATATTCGAGCAGGAGGAACAAGAAAATGGGCAAGCCAGCCCCGATGAACAGGCCCCGTCCAGCGACGGTTCAGAGGACGACAACTACCTTCCGCTCTCCGAAGATGAGGTAAGCCTCGGCGACAAAGACTTCATCGTACTCGAAGAGCCCCTTGAGCAGGAGCGCTTCAGGCGCAGGCTGATAGCTACGGCAAGGATCCTGAAAAAGAAGCAGCAAAAGCTTCAAGCTGACCAATACCTACTCAATGTTAGATGGACCGAAGTCCTGGTCGCTGAGGAATACGGCCTCAGTGGCCTAGCCAAAAGCTACCCAAAGAAGAGATCGCTACACCAGTCCGATGACGGGGCGTTGGAGCCCATACCATCGTCACACAATGCGGCAGGTCGCCGACAACTCTGTCCGGATAAAGAGGCAACTCAAGCCGAACACCAGACCGCCCCACCTCGCCGTAAAGGCAAGAACAATGCAGGTCACGATTACCCAGACAACCTGCAGAGGGACTTTGACAATAGAGTAGGAAACACAAGACCAAACTACGGATCGCGACAGCATGATTCGACACGCGATGATGGCTACCTATTCGGACGTGTCAAGCCTCGCCACGCCCAATCCGAAAATCGTAAAGGGACTCTTTCGGAGTTACATCGTAGTGTGGTCCAACATAGAGGCGCCGCACACCTGCCTTGCTTCACTGATGAAGTAATGGATCATGAATTCCCTGAAGGATTCAAACCTGTCAATATTGAATCATACGACGGGACAACCGATCCCGAGGTATGGATAGAAGATTTCATCCTCCACATCCACATGGCCCGTGGGGACGACCTCCACACCATTAAATACCTCCCACTAAAACTAAAAGGGCCAGCTTGGTACTGGTTAAATAGCCTGCCTGAAAACTCCATAGGCAGCTGGGAGGACTTGGAAGAGGCCTTCCTCAATAACTTCCGAGGAACACATGTCCGGCCACCAGATGCCGATGACCTAAGTCACATTGTCCAACAGCCTGGAGAATCAGCCAGGGAGCTCCGCAATCGGTTCTTAGTCAAAAAGAACCAAATCGTCGACTGTCCGGACACGGAAGACCTTGGGGCTTTCGGACACATCATCCGGGACGAATGGCTTGCACGCCACCGGCCAAGACGGACCTAAATCCATGACAACCCTCACTGCTCTGATGACCCGCTTTTGTGCGGGAGAAGACAGCTGGCTCGCTCGTAGAAGCAATAGCGCCAGCAACCAGGGCACCTCCAAAATCCGAGACGGCTATGGCAAGCCACGAGGAAGCAAAAACAACAGTCACAATGACAATGAAAGATCAGGCGACACAATGGTCAACACCGGATTCAGCAACCCCAAGCCCGATCAGCGGAAGAAGCCATTGAAATACCTTGGCATAACCTGCGAGGGGCTTGGTGTGGGAACAAATGAGTTGCCAATAAAAGTCCGAACAACTCTATAGCATACTTCGGCGTCACAAGTTTGGCCTTATATGCATTAGCTCCAAATCATTGTCTTGGGTCAATAGTTGGGTTGCCCGACTCATGTGCTTGCTACCCTACGTTCCGCTCTATCGGCTAGGGTAGTAAAGGGAGAACTACTGCGATTGTGCCCTGGTCTAAACCGGATGAGCACCTCAGTAGAGAAAGCCGAAAACTGACTGTCATGATGCGGCGTGAGCTGGTCAACCACTTGACGACTTCTCGGAATCTTTAGCGACTCTCCATGTCACATGAGCGATCTTTTTCAGATCAATTATGTAAGGCACCATATGCCGCATACATACCAGGGGCTATGTCGTAGCCCCACAATAAAACTCCTATGGCTAAGTGAAAGCGTTAACGCCCTATAGTCCGATTGCCTGGTTCGCCGCATTTATCACCTCCTTCATGGACCAAGACGTTGGATAAAGAGTGATTAAATGCCTTTCCGAACACCCCCGTACTTCCTACGAGGGGGCTGAAGCCGACGACTGAAAAACTTTCAAATTATATCAAAACGGCTGCACATGAGGAATTCAAGCTTTGAAGCAAAACATAAATAGATTAACTATAAAATTGTCTTTTACAATTTTCATACACCTCACTCGAACATTACGTCTTTCGAGCACTGACCCTCTATAAAGCGGGCAGCCTCTAGGATGTCTTCAAAATAATGCTCCGGTTCCGGGCGGACCTTGCCTTTGGGCGGACTCTTCGTCGCAACATCGATGGCCTTCATCTTCCCCCAGAATGTTTTGACTCGGGAAAAAGCCATTCGCGCACCCTCAATGCATGATGATCGCTTCACAGCATCGATACACGGCACCGCGTCAACAAGCCTCTGCAGCAAACCGAAATAGCTATTCAGAACAGGCTCGGTTGGCCACAACCAGATTATGACATCCTTCATGGCAGCGCGGGATATCCTATGAAGTTCGGCCCATTGGGACATCTGTTCATTGAGCAACAGAGGGCGCTTTGATGCGCCAAACTGCGACCAAAAAATCTTCTCCGTTGCATATCCATCTCGCGCTTGGTAATACTGCACCGCATCAGCAGAACTCTTCGGCAAGTCTAAGAACTCATCCAGAGAACCCCATACTTGGTTAAGCTGGGCATAGTTCGGGTCACCGAACTTAGTTTGGAGCAGAAAGGGCTTTCTAGCCGCAATCTCCCTCGCATGTCAAACCTCCTCACGGGCTGTTCTGGATTCCGACCGCGCTGCTCTAGCCTCTTGTAAGGCCTTTTCTAGATCAGCCGTTAAGGCTTTACTCTCTTTCCCTAGAAATTCACAGCGGCCGGTAGCATTCTCCAGTTCGAGCGTCATACTGGATATGTTCTCCTCATCTTGGCGCCGTGCAACTTGTTTGGCTTTTAATTCAGTCGATGCCTTTTTGGTAGCAGCATTACTGCGACGGGCCTGCTCCTTGGCCCGGGCCAGATCCACTCAAAGAACTTCAATGGCGGCAACACCATTTGCAGCCATGCATATTCCAGCATCTAAATCTCAGCAGCATGCTTATACCACAAAAATGTATGAGGATTGCCCCGAATACATACCTTGCGACTCGTCAAGACGTATATTGATTAAAGCAAGATCATCCCCTGCCACATCAAGCTTCCACTACAAATCGGCAATTTTCATAGTTCGGGAAGCAGGCAAGGGGGCAGCAGCTTGTGTTCAAAGTTGATCAGGTTACTCCTCAAACGATCCTTTTCGATCCTCCGTTTTGCTTCCCATCGGAAGCCAACCCGAGTATCAGGGGCTACTACCTATACACAGGCGCATCTTTGCAAATGAAACATAGCTGAAAATGTTATGTCACAAACCTCGAAGCCCTTCAGTAGGCTCATGAAGGCCTCATTTAATCCGCTCTTCGTGGACGAAATCTTTTCAATCACTATACCCATCAAGGTACGCTGTTCCCCCGAGACGGATGCCTTCCGCAACATATCCGGAGTCCCTGGGTCTCCGGAAGCTGCTCGAAAAGCACAATCATCCTTTGAAGGAATCTACTCACCCGTCTTCAAAATCGATGTCGGCTATGAACCAGACAGTCCGGGGCCTTTGTTATCATCATCCCCGGAATCCTGGATGGTCGGAGGTCTACCTTTGGGTACTGCCTCTTCTGTCCCCTGGTCTAAAGGGACCCTCCGTGATGACACTTCAGAGTCATCCGCCTTATTGGGCGAGGAGGTTGGAGGAGGCGTCTCACTCTCCATCATCTCTGGGAGGAGACTCCCCCACTACTAGGAAAAGGCCTACTAATGGCGCACTGGTTTTGCCTACTAATGGCGCATTACCAGTACGCCGCTAGTAGCATGCCACTAGTATATCTTACTAATGGCGCACCACATGTGCGCCATTAGTATCTGGTATACTAATGGTGCACCAACTAGTGCGCCATTAGTATGTAACAGCATGCGCCATTAGTGTGCCTCCCGGGGGGCCATACGTAAGCATGGCTTTGTCATACTAATGGCACATTCTCTGTTGATGCGCCATTAGTATCCTTTTGCATACTAATGGCGCACCTAGTGGTGATGCGCCATTAGTATGAATATTTGGTTTTTTTCCTTTTCTGATTTTTGCGCAGGTTACAAAATATATTATTAGACAGAATATAAAATATATTATTAGACAGAATATAGATAGCAGCACACAACAACATCAGATTCATCGAATACAATAGAAGATTAGTCTCCGAATACAATTCAGCATATTAGTCTCCGAATTCAAAAGATCGAACAAAGATAAAACATTACAAGTCTCAAGACCGCGAGTATCGAGTTTGTCGGAAGTAATACTAATCCTAACAAGTCCTACTAATCATCATCATACAACTTCTACTTGTTATTCATAACAAGTCATACGATCATCATCTTGATAGTCTTCGAACCAACCCTACTTAATTGTTCTTAGCACATGATCATCAGTATTAGGCAGGACCTAAATACCCTATTTAAGCTAAAATAGCATAAAACAATATAGACCCTGACTCTCCATTATGGAGAATGGAGAACATCTTGTCTCCAATTCTTGCGCTTCGCTTCCTTTTGCTTCCAAGAAGCTCCTTACGACTGCCATACATTTTTTCCATCCTTTGATTTTCATGTCTCCACTTCTTTTAGAAATCTCGTATGGACAGTTGAGATTCGTAGGGCGACCTGGCTGTATGTTCAAAACGTTAACACTACCTTTTAGATACATCATATGAGGCACACAATTCTCTGGGATTATCTGTTGAAAAACATAGTAATAACTTCATAGTTAGCAATGATGTACTAGTTTTAGAAGTATGCAAAAGATGCACGGATGTCGTAATAGTAAAAACCTTACCAGGGTATCTCCATGGTAGTTACCGTAGTTGAACACATGCACTAGTGGCACGTATTTACCATAATGTTGAGGAGTTTGATTGTAGATATTGTAATTCTCAAAGTCAGTACAAAATCCGACCAAATGATTTTTCTCCTTGTAAGTTGTTAATTCGGAGCCATCGGTGTAGTGGGTTTTGTCTACCATCTCCCGCACATTCTTTGAACAATAAAAATAAGCTGTCAATGGAAATAAGCTGTCAACTATTTTGAAATAAACAATATAAATTAGCTAATAACTATGTTTGAGAAACTCACATAGCGGTATAACTAGAGGCGTATAAACAAGGACCCAAATGTCCATATTGTCTTGGTTGATGTCAGGATTACCAAGATCCATGGTGATAAGAATACCCTCATCAAAACCATACATCTTGCAAAATGCTTCCCAATTTTTGCAACCAAAATGGGTTACGCTCTCAGAATTATATAGATTTACTTCAAAGTCCACATCGTGATGAGTCCTTACGTGAATTTTCTTTGTTTCAGAAATTTCATGGTCTTCAAAATCCATCCTCTCCAAGACATAGCGTCTTGCATGGCATGGGATAAGCTATACTCGAATTGTAAAAGATGAAAATTACACGTTGAAATAGTTGAAGTCATGCTTAATTATGAAAATAACACTTGTCGTCATTGTGTACCGTTTCAACTTCGAAGGTCTCCTCGAGCTTAATGCTGAAGCGCCGATCATCGTCCAGGTGAGGCATGTCGCACAGACCTCGATCGTCGTGGCACCAGTCGCACTCCGCCGGGAGACTTTCTCGTCCGATGATGATGATGACATATCCTGGGACAGCTCCCAGAATTGCTTGCCGCCCGAACCACCGGCCTCATCGTTGTGGGCCATGTTTCGCTCTAAATAGGAAAAAAATTTGGTCAAAAAGTTGGTTATTGTCAAGGAACAAGATCATGGTCTCATCATTTAGGGTTTGTCGGCACCGAGGCACCCTAAAAGCCTAAGCTTTCATCATTTAGGGTTTGTCGACGCCGAGGCACCCTAAAATCCTAAGCGTACATCATTTAAGTTCTCATCGACACCGAGGCATCCGGGGCAGCCAAGTTAAGTTTTCATCATTTAGGGTTTATCGATGCCGAGGCACCCTAGGTTGGGCCTAATCACTTGGCATTAATCACTTGGCTCTATTGCCACCTATGGTTTAATACAGCAAGAATAAAGGGGCAGTTGATCCTACTTAATTAAGTACTAAGATACCCCGGCCCATGCATTAGTAGCAAGTACCTCATATGTCCAATTTTTAGCAAAGTCATGCTAAAATTCACGGAAAATTTCAGCATGACCTTTGCTGAAAATAGGACATATGGAGTACCCGAATTTGCCGAAACGGAAGTTAATCGACATTCCGGCAAACTCAAGGGCCTCTCGGGGTACCTGCAAAATCATCACGACACGAAGGGCCTCTCAAGGGCCTCAAGCAGCAGCGGCGTCTCCCAGGACCCCTTTTTTTGCTAAATTTCTTTGAGCAACAATCAGAGCAGAAAATTCAGCATATTTCTATACAACATCACTGTAAAGATGAAGAACAGTTCTACAGTAGCCCATTTATATACAATAGCATCTTTGGTCATACCAATTTCTGAAACAATTCAAATCTGAACTGTATCTTTGGTCATACAAATCTCTGAAACTATACAAATCTGAAATATATATTTGGTCATACAAATTTATGGAACTAATCAAATCTGAACTGTATCTTTGGTCATACAAATCTCTAAAAAATTTCTAAATCTGTGGTCATACAAATTTATGGAACTAATCAAATTATGATAGCTGGACACATAAATTATGATAGATTGTGATAGCTTGGGGAATAGATTATGATAGATTGTGATGCATGGACTTGTTCTACTCCAGGTTTTCAATTTACAAACACATACAAGCACAAGCAGTGCAAGAGATGATATTTGCTAGATATAATTTCGGCAATGAGATTTAAATAGAGCTGTGGTGATGTAACCTATGTGAATATACACGAAATAAGGTTTACTGGTGCTACCCAATGCTAGTAATCAAGCAGTAACATAAAATGCTAGTAAGTTCACTGGGAGTAAGTTCCTCTCTCACGCGCACGCAGCAACCCAGAAAAACACAAGACAAGCAATAGAATCTCTACTCTACCGGGAGGCAACGAAGTGGCCAAGGTCATAGGAGGCGATACCTGAGCGGAAGCCCTAGGCTAGCGCGAGGGGCGGAGTGCTGCTGCTGTTGTTGTTGCTCGGGGACGGCGAGGTCGGAGTGGGCGGCGCGGGAAGGCGGCGGGAGGCGGGGGAGGGGGTTCCGTCGATCCGTCCGGAGGGGCGAGAGGTGGGAGGAGACGAGGCGGCGGCGCGGTCGGGTGGGTGCATGGGGCACTCCTCCCTGGTCCGGACTGGCCACGCTGCTCG
>NC_041390.1:226942854-226994883 GCF_002162155.2 Triticum dicoccoides
GGCGGCGGTGGAGCGGGGGAGGGTGTGGGGGGTGCCCGTTGGCGGCGGTGGAGAGGGGGAGGGTGCGGGGGGCTGGGTGCTCGTCGGCGGCGGTGGAGCGGGGGAGGGTTGCGGTGGGTCGTCGGCGGCGGTGGAGCTAGCGGGGGAGGGTGCGGGTGGGATCGAGATGGAGGGGGAATCGAGATCGAGATGGAGGGGATCGAGATCAAGTGTCCTCATGAATTCAAAAAGTGCCCATGAAATTTAAAAATATTCATGATATCAAAAAGTGCCCATGAAATACAATCGAGAAATGAAGACTACGATTTAAATACAATCGATCTTAGCTAGCTATCTGTTCACAATCTTCTTGCCCTTCTTTTTCGCAAATGGAGTTCTTCTGTGGAACGGACGTCCTTTAGGTAGGCTGGTCCTGCTTCTTCTTGTGGTGTGTGCTGCTACTTCATCGTCGTCGTCATGTTCGATCTTTGGGTCGCCGTACTTGTCGAAGTCTTGCTCATTGGCTACTCCATCCATTCCGATGATCTTCCTTTTGCCTCTCCTCACAACAACACGACTGGGCTTTGACGGGTCGGTAATGAAGAAGCATTGGTCCACTTGGGAAGCCGGTACCCATGGCTCATTTTTTGCGGTGACGTTTGCGCCCGCGGTCTTGGATTTGGCTTCGGGTATAACCATGGTGGTGAAATACCGGTCTTCTTTTAGGACGCTCTTGGCCCATCTGACACGGAACATCGGGACCTTCTCTCCAGCGTAGCTCAGCTCCCAGATCTCCTCGATCCTTCCGTAGTATCTGTCCTTGTCGTTACCGGTGTAGGATTCCATCGTTACCCCGGAGTTCTGATAACCATCGCTCTTCATGTCCTTGTCCTAGGTGTAGAATGTGTAGCCATTGATATCGTACGCCTCATAGGTCATCAGGTTGTGCTCGGCGCCCTGTGACAAGGCGAATATGAGTTGTTCTTCCACGGAAGAATCTTCATGTAAAGGGTACGACAGAAGCTTCTGCTTGAACCAACGCGTGAAACATGAGTTGTTCTCTTTGAGTATATCTCCGTCCGTCCTCTGTTGGCCTCGGTCATTGTACGTCTTCTCAATAAAGGTTTTGTGCTCTGCCACCCAAGGATCGACCACGTCTATGTGTTGTAGCGCGACTAGGTTTGCTCTTTCAAAGTCGGCGAGTCGACCCTCGAAGTCGACATGCATTTCGCGGTGACCCTCACGGTGACCCCATCCAGCGAGCCTGCCAAGGTGCCTGTTGATGGGCAGACCAACGGGGTTCTCGATGCCTAGATAATTCGTGCAGTAGGAGATGTACTCTTCGGTCAGAAAGCCCCTGGCTATACTTCCCTCTGGATGTGACATGTTGCGAACATACCCTTTGATGACACCATTCATCCTTTCAAACGGCATCATGCTGTGCAGGAACGTCGGCCCGAGTTGGATGATATCCTTCACGATATGGACTAGCAGATGCACCATAACGTCGAAGAATGCGGGCGGGAAGTACATCTCAAGCTCGCATAGTATCACGACGATCTCTTCCTGTAGCCTTCTGAGTTGCCTCACGCCAATCGACTTCTGAGAGATGATGTCGAAAAAGTTGCATAGGCCAAATAGCGTTTCACGGACGTGCGCGTCCATGATCCCACAGATTGCAACTGGAAGTATCTGCGTCATCAGCACGTGACAGTCGTGAGACTTCATCCCGCTGAACTTCTGCTTCGCTGGGTCTAGGTATCTGCTTATCTTCCCCGCGTAACCGTAAGGAAGTTTTACTCCTAGGAGGCAGGTGAAAAACTGCTCGATCTCCTCCTGACTTAGAGTGAAGCATGCGGGAGGGTAGTCATTTCCGGTCTTCTTGGCCTTTTTGCCTTTGCGTCGACTTTCTGTGTCCTGCTTCGCCTCATCATCATCATCATCATCATCATCATCATCATTAGCGTGAAGCTCCTGCCTGATGCCCATTAATTTCAAGTCTGCCCTTGCTTTCGACCCATCTTTGGTCCTCTCTGGCATGTTGAGCAGGGAACCAAGCAGACTCTCGCACACGTTCTTCGTGATATGCATGACATCAAGGCTGTGAGGCACACGGTGGATCTTCCAGTACAGCAAGTCCCAGAAAACAGACCTCGTTTTCCATACCTTCAGCAGCGGCTCTGGCGCCTTTCGCTTCTTTCCCGGCTTTGGCGCCTTTTGCTTCTTTCCCGGCAGTGGGCAATCTTTCCAATTTTTCAACAACTCGTCTATTTCCTCGCCGCTCCTCGTACACGGGTGTTTTCGGGGTTCGGTTTCACCATCGAACAGATCCTTGCGTTTCCTCCACGGGTCATCATCGCGAAGCCACCTTCGATGTCCCATGAACACGGTTTTCGAAGACCCGGGATCTCTATCTAGCTGGCGATACGTTGTGTCATCCATGCACCTTACGCATCCAGAAAATCCGTGGACTACCTGCCCCGCGAGATATCCGTAACCGAGATAGTCGTGCACCATCGTGAGCAGTGCGGCTCTCATAGGGAAATATTCTTTCTCTGCAGCGTCCCACGTATTGGCTGGCGTTTTCCACAGCATGTCTAGCTCCTCCTTCAGCAGCCCCAGATACAGATTGATGTCGTTCCCTGGTTGTTTCGGCCCTTCAATTACCACACTCATGTGAATGTACTTCCTCTTCATGCACAACCAGGGGGAAGGTTGTACATCCACACAAACACAGGCCAGGTGCTATGTGTGCTTCTCTGGCTGCCAAACGGATTGACTCCATCGGTGCTCGCACCCAGCACGATGTTCCTTGGATCCTTCCCAAATTCTGGGTATTCGAAGTTCAACGCTTGCCACTGGCTCGCATCCTTAGGGTGACTCAGCATCTTGTATTTTTTATTTATCTCCGGATCATTTCCGTCATCTTCTCGCTTCTTCTCCTCCCTATCCGCGTGCCAACGCAGGACCTTTGCTACCTTAGGGTCCGTGAAATACCACTGCAGACAAGGAGTGATCGGAAAGTACCACACCGATTTTCAAGGAGCTTTCTTCCTCTTCTTGTATCGAGTGACGCCGCACACCGGACATATGGTAGACTCCGCGTGCTCGTCCCGATAAATGATACAATTGTTCATGCACACATGGTATTTCACGTGCGGTAAATCCAGAGGACACACGTTTTTCTTCGCCTCCTCGAAACTGGTCGGGCACTTGTTCCCCTTGGGAAGACGTTCGTGCCAGAATAACATGTTCTCGTCGAAGCATGCGTCGGTCATTTTGTGTTTTACCTTCATCTCCAGAGCCATGAGCGTAACTTTCAGGCGGGTATCCTCGGGCCTGCATCCTTCATACAATGGAGTAACCGCGTCTATCTCCAGTTGATCCAGCTTGGCTTTCTCTCGGGCGGCAGCTCTTGCGTTATCCGTCTGCTTGAGAAGCAGCTCCTGAATATGAGGGTCCTGCACCCAACCTCCATCGTCGTCTGCTCCGGCATCTTCATCTTCATGATCATGCCCTTCGTCTTGATCTTCCTCATCATCATGTACGACATCTTCTACATGATGACTGTGTACAGCATCACCGTCGTGATCATGTCCTGGAGATTCTTCGTCTTCTCCCCCGCCCTCGCCGCGGTGGTACTTTTCTTGTTGCCCTTCCTCATTTCTTGCCTGGCCCCGGCCATGGACGACTTCATAGTCATCTTCATCACCTTGCCACCGATAGCCATCCATGAAACCACGCAAGAGCAGGTGGTCCCGCACCTGCCCGGAATCCGGGTCCGCAATAAGGCTCTTCAGCTTGCATCTTCGACACGGACATCTTATCTCCGTCTCGTTCTTTTGAAGCATCTCGGCCTTCACGGAGCTCAAAAACCTATTCACGATGCCTTCAGTCATCGTGCGGACCATGGTCACCTGCGGGGTAGAGCAAAACGATATTTTAGAACCAAGAAAAAATTTGGCATGACCTTCCCTAAAAATAGGACCAAAAAGAATGCATAGTGCCAAAATTCTCGCCGAAACGGAAATGAATCAAAACATTCCGGCAAAATATTGGCAACTATCGCATTTCAAATACCAGTACCTTCAAACACAAACATATATGCAACACCACAAACACATGCAACACCACAAACATACATAGATCTAGCTAGGCCACAAAAAGTGCATGTGCACGTTGTTGGAGCGAGCTAGGGAGAAAAAAAAGTAGATCTACATCATGAAGATAGCTTTCCCCTTACTTACCTATAAAAAAAGGTAATTTCACCACTTAATTTTGATGAATCTATGGTGGAAATGAGGTGAGGAGGAGGAGGCAGCCGAAAGCTTGGAGAAGGAGGTGGAGGGAATGAAGTGGGGAAAGTGAGTGGGTAGGTGTGGGGCTGTCCAAAATATCTTGTTGGGGTCCTAGGTTACTAATGGCCACCTGCAGGTGGTGCGCCATTAGAAGTTTTGCAAAAAAGTAAAAAATATAAATATATATACTAATGGCGCACCGTGTAATAGTGCGCCATTACTAGTTTAAACTAGTAATGGTGCACTGTGAAACGGTGCGCCATTAGTAGTTTTGCAAAAAAAAAGAATAAGAAAAAAATTACAGTAATGGCGCACTCTCTGCCTGGTGCGCCATTACTAGTTAGAACTAGTAATGGCGCATTGTCGACCTGATGTGCCATTAGTATGGATGGAAAAATGGAAAAAAATTAATACTAGTGGCGCACCCTGTTTCTGGTGCGCCATTAGTGTCTTCCACACTAATGGCGCATCACCAACAGGTGCGCCATTAGTATATAGTAGTGGCGCACTACTTCCCTGGTGCGCCGTTAGTATCAATCCTATCTATAGCCCTTTTCCTAGTAGTGCCCGGAGAAGAGGATCGCCCAGAAAAATTCTGTGATGGCCTGTAAAAATGCATAAATGCGTTACGTGTATCTTCGGTAATAATAACGGAGCGGGACGCTATCGAAGTACTCTGGATTCTCTTACGGTTTGGCCGAGGGCTTGTCCCCCTGTTGGAGCTGCTCAATGGCGTCACTTTCCAAACCCAATCCGATCGATGATGGCATCTTGCCCTTCTTGGAAGACTGCCCCTCCCAATCTTCGGAGGCGACCCTTTTTCTCCTATTTGGAGAAGGGATATTGGGTCCTTTTCCACCTCCATCTTCGGGCGATGAAAGGTCGATTTCTCAGGACTCAGTGCCCGACTTACCTCCGGAACCAAGGTCAGCTTGGGTCTTTTCTCCCTCCCCTGCTAGTGCCTGGTATGGCACCGAGGCCAGCATCCTTGGTAACACAGGATTAGCTGAGTCTTCGGGAAGGGGAGCCGGACACCTAATCCGCTTCACCTTCTTTATCCAGCCCTGAAAAAGGATGATATTGTTGGTATCTTGCCACTAGGTATCTGACTATAAGGTATCCGGATGGTTACAGTCTAGGCCGACATCTTTGGTGGTGTCCGGCCATTGCCTCCGTTTCCCAAAGAATAATCTCCACATTCCTTCACGCGTTGTGCCGAAGAAGTGCTAAAGAGTCCATGGCCCTTCTGGATTGAGCTCCCATAGGCGGAGAGGCCGTCGCTGGCATGGCAGAGTCCGAAGAAGTAGCATTACTTGAACGATGTTGGCTATGTCGATGTCCCTCTCAATGAGGCTTCAGATGCGACTTTGCAGAGTTCGCACATCATTAGTTGATCCCCAATGCAGCCCCTTGTTAATCCACGATGCAAGCTGAATTGGGGGGGCTGGATTGAAATGCGGGCGCAGTTACCCACTTGGAGCTGCGGGGCTCGGTGATATAGAACCACCCCTGCTGCCATAGATCGGAAGATTTGGCAAAGGATCCTTTCAGCCAAACGGCGCTAGCAAGCTTGCTCACTATAGCACCGCCGCACTCGGCCTGCTCCCCCTCTACCACTTGCGGCTTCACATTGAAGGTCTTGAGCCACAAGCCGAAGTGCGGAGGAGTTTGGAGGAGGGCTTCGCACGTGACGATAAATGCTGAGATAAGAAGAATAGAGTCCGGGGCCAAATCGTGAAAGTCTAGCCCGTAATAGAACATGAGCCCTCGGACGAAGGGGTTAAGTGCAAACCCCAACCCGCGAAGGAAGTGGGACACGAACACGACCCTCTCGCCAGATTTGGGGGTGGGAATAACCTGCCCCTCGGCAGGAAGCCGATGATGGATTTCAGCGGTCACGTACCTCGCCGCTCGAAGCTTTGCAATGTCTTCCTCCACAAAAGAAGAAGCTACCCACCGGCCTTGACGGCTGGATCTGGACATGATTGGGGCTGGTGGCGACCGAAACCCGGGTTTTGGAACTCAGGGTAGCAGGGGTTGAGAAAGAGGCAAGCGTGGAAGAAAAAGACGGGTCTGTACCCCTATATAAAGGCTGCAGATATCAAACATCTCCTCTTGGGCCTAAAAAATTTGCTTGTTTCCAAGGAGTTGTACCCGAGCGACGGTTGGGTTACCCACGTCCGGGTTGAAAGGAATCCCTTAAAAAAGGGAGGCACGATCTCCGCTTGGATAAGACGTGCCAATAAGGCCACGTCTTGGGATGTGGGGCGATGGGTCGGCAAAAAGGGTTTGCAAGTAGTGGCCGGACAGGCGTGGTGTCTTATTACCAAAAAGTAGTCGGTGGGTTGGACCCGTAAAATATTGTGTCCTCTGCGGTTGTGCATACAAATCTGGATACAATCATTACATCTGAAGATCAACTAGGAGATCGGAAGGGGAACCCGCCTTGCAATGCCGAAGACAATCTGCGCGCCGGACTCCTTGTCATTGAAGCCAGGTTCAGGGGCTACTGAGGGAGTCCTGGACTAAGGGGTCCTCGGGCGCCCGGCCTATTATCTATGGGCCTGACTGATGGGCTGTGAAGACATGAAGGCCGAAGACTGTACCTGTGTCCGGATTGGACTCTCCTTGGCGTGGAAGGCAAGCTTGGCGACCGACTATGAAGACTCATTCTTATCTAACCGACTCTATGTAACCCTAGATCCCCCCCGTGTCTATATAAACCGAAGGGGTTAGTCCGGAAAGGATATACTCATTACCATAGTCATACAGTCTAGGCATCTATGGTTCAGCCATTACGATCTCGTGGTAGATCAACTCTTTTAACACTCATATTCATCAAGATCAATCAAGCAGGACGTAGGGTATTACCTCCATAAAGAGGGCCCGAACCTGGGTAAACATCGTGTCCCCCGTCTCTTGTTACCATCGATCCTAGATGCACAGTTCGGGACCCCCTACCCGAGATCCGCCGGTTTTGACACCGACAACGGGCGCGGGGTTGTGCGAAGAGCGGGTCTGGCGGTCAGCACACAAATCGTTTACCCTGGTTCGGGCCGCGGAGACGCGTAAAACCCTAGTCCTGTTTTGATGTATATTTATGTGTTCTTGTGTTCTTGAACTAGCTGTCGTGGCTTTCTAGTCCAAAAGATCCGAATCCCCCTCCAGTATGCCCCGGGCCTCCTTTTATAGACAAAAAGGGGTCGCCACAGTGGCACACAGGAGGTGGAAAGGTGTACAGGGGCTGAGTCTATCCCCTGGCACCGTCGGACAAACGCATTTAATGCGCAGCTGACGTGCCCCTCTTGCTTTATTGGGGACAGCAAAGAAGCTCGTCCCAGCTATTGTCGCCTCGCCTGGCTCCGACGCGCGTCCAAGCTGACGAGGCGTTGTAGCGCCATGTTGGCTGGCTACCGGGCTAGCACGATGGTGGAGCCTTCACGAAGAACTGCATGCCACCACGCAGGTGCTTGCTGAGTTGGTGTAGAGGCCGCGCGGTGCCACACAGATGCCTGCTCAGCTGGTCGAGCTGGCAGCTGTATGGGGGCGGCGGTGGAGTCTTGGCGGGCGCGGGCCTGGCTGCGGCCACGTAGGCATCCTCGGCAAGGGTCTTGCCGAGGGCCTGGCAAGGGTCTTGCTGCGACACCATGGTTGTCCTCGGCAAGGATCTTGCCGGGGGTCTCGTGGATCTCCTTGGCAAGGATCTCGCCAAGGATCGTCGTTTTCTGGTTTTCATCTGATCTTGTGTGTCTATGATCTCTACAAAGATCTGCATGCCACCACGGAGGTGCCTCCCGAGCCTTGGTTCCAATATGGTGTGGGAACCCCTTGGGCTCAAGGGTGGCGCGCTCTGCTGTCGTCAGGCAAGTTGCCCTGGAAAGGATCTTGCCGAGGCTGCGGAAGCCACCCCGGCAAGGGTCTTGCCGGGGAGTCCACCTCGCCCTCTTGCTCCCTCTGCGTATCCGGTCTTGGTGTTGCTCTGGTCGTCTTGTGCTCCGGCATCCCTCCTCTACCCTACTTAGTGTGGCCGTGGGCGCGACTCTGACTGCCCGTGCACAACTTAAGGGGTGTAAAAGGAGAGCCCCTACTTTTGTACACCGACACCAGGATGACGAAGATGGCCACCGGTGATGATTTCCCCCTCCAGCAAAGTGCCGGAATGGGGTCTAGATTGGTTTTTGGTGGCTACAGAGCCTTGCAGTGGCGGAACTTCTGATCAAGGGTGACCCCCGAGGGTTTTGGAATATTTGGCAATTTATAGGGAGAAGAGGGGGTGCGGGAGGCCACCGAGGTGGGCACACCCCACCTGGGCGTGCCTGGGCCCCCAGGCGCGCCCTGGTGGGTTGTGCCCCCCTCGGGGAACCCCCTGCAGGTGCTGCTCTAGCCCAATCGATGTCTTTTGGTCCATAAAAAATCCACAAAAAGTTTCGCGGTGTTTGGACTCTGTTTGATATTGATTTCCTGTGATGTAAAAAACAAGCAAAAAATAGCAACTGGCACTGGGCACTGGGTCAATAGGTTAGTCCAAAATATGATATAAAGTTGCTATTAAATGATTGTAAAACATCAAAGAATGATAATATAACAGCATGAATACTTCATAAATTGTAGATACGTTGGAGACGTATCAGTATCCCCAAGCTTAATTCCTACTCGCCCTCGAGTAGGTAAATGATAAAAGATATAATTTATGAAGTGTGAATGCTAGCAAAGTGCACAAGTTTGATCAATGACAATTTCAATCACTTTTCCTAGCATGATAACAACAATTGTTTCTTATAGAACTTCTCATGTTAAAGTTGCAACCAATTCACATGTTAAGGTGCAGACAATGAATTCTCTTGAAACTCGACAACCTATGTTCTCAGTCACCAAGCAATTGTAATTCAACTTATTCAACAAAGTTTAAGTAAGAGCTCCACATACTCAACCATCATATAGTCTTCTATGATTGCTAACACTCACCGCATACACATGAGCAAAACGTTTCAACCGGACACATAGAAAGATAGGGGCTTGTAATTTCGCCTCCCAACATATTCACCTCAAGGATGATGTCAACAATAATAACTCATGCTACCCATATCCAACCGGATATATGTGCCTAGATCTTCCATCGCCACATGATGCTTGCCAAAAGATAAAAATAAAAAGGAATAGAGAGAAAAACTTTGACTCTTGCATGAAAGTAAATACATAAAAGTAAAAGATAGGCCCTTTGCAGAGGGAAGTAGAGGTTCACATGCGCTTATTTGTTTGTATGCTCAACCCCTTAGTGCAAAAGAATGTCACGTTATATTGCCCCTTATGATAGCAACCTTTATTGTGCAGTCTGTCGCATTTATTCTTTGCCATCACAAGTTCGTAAATGCTCAATTTTCTCTTACACTAAATGATCTAACACTTTTAGAAGCAATTTTTATTTCCTTATTGCACCGATGACAACTTACTTGAAGGATCTTGTTCAATCCTTAGGTAGGTATGGTGGACTGTTGAAAATAAGATTTGGGTTTAAGGGTTTTTGGATGCACAAGTAGTATCTCTACTTGGTGCGGAATTTTTGGCTAGCAAAGATGGGGGCAAGCACCACATGTTGAAGGATCTATGACAATATAACTTCTATGTGAATATGAACAAACATAAACCATTACGTTGTCTTCCTTCTCCAACGTCAACAATTTTGGCATATAATATTTTGATGGGGGCTCACAGTCACAAAATTTTCCAAGATAGTGTATTTGCATGTGAAAGTTCTCTTCCTTATACTAATTATTCATGAATTTCTTATATGACCAATATTGTGATTGTCAAGCTTCAAAATATTTCACTTTCTAAACCCAACGTGAAGCTACCACTAGGCATGATATAATTTCAACTTCATGATATTCAATTTATTCAACAATTTACTCATAGGATATAAGTGAAGCACAAGAGTAAATGACAAGCTACTCCAAAAAGATATAAGTGAAGATCAAGCGAGCAATTATGTAAATGGGTAGCTATTTGAAGACTCTCTCTTATTTAAAAGTTTCAGATCTAAGTATTTTATTAAAACAGAAAGCAAAACAAGGCAAAATGACATTCCAAGAATTTAGGCTCAACCGATACTAACCGATAATTGTTGAAGAAGAAAGGTGGGGTGCCTACCGGGGAATCCCCAAGCTTAGATTCTTGAGACTTCTTGAAATATTATCTTGGGATGCCTTGGGCATCCCCAAGCTTGAGATTTTATGTATCCTTAATTCCTTTGATATCACGGTTTCCCTAAATCTTAAAGACTTCATCCGCACAAAACTCAACAAGAACTCGTGAGATAAGTTAGTATAAACCAATGCAAAAACTTTATCATTCCCTACTGTAGCAAATCAATAAAATTATTATTCAACATTGCATACTAAATGCCTCTACATATTTAATACTCCTATCCTCAAATAGAATCATTAAACAAGCAAACATATGCAAACATAACAGCAATCTGCCAAAACAGTACAGTCTGTAAATAATGTAAGAGTATCAATACTTCTTTAACGCCAAAAATTATGAAAATTTACAACACTGTAGAAAATTTACTAGATCTTATTTTTCAAAAAGTTTAAACATTTTATCACATTCTGAATTTTCTAGGGAATTTTTTCAACTGTGATAAACTTTCTGTTTTGAAACAGCAACATGTATACTTGCAAAATAAGCATGGTGAAGGTTATCCTTGACATTTTTATTGAAGAGAAGGATGCAAAACATTGTTATAAATAACAGCAAGAAAATCCTAACAAAAGAAAATGATGCTCCAAGTAAAACTCATATCATGTGACGAATGAGAACATAGCTCCGAGTGAGGTTACCGATAATGTTGGAGACGAAAGAGGGGATGCCTTTCGGGGCATCCCCAAGCTTAGTTGCTTGGATATTCCTTGGATATTAACTTGGGGGTGCCTTGGGCATCCCCAATCTTAGGGTCTTGTCACTCCTTATTCTTCTCATATCGATATCTCACCCAAAACTTGAAAACTTCAATCACACAAAACTTAACGGAACTTCGTGAGATAGGTTAGTATGATAAAGAGCAAACCATTTCACTTTGGTACTGTCAAAGACAAGATTCATAATTGTTTACACACAATTCCTACTGTAGCATATCATTTCCATAATTTATATTGATCAATATAAGACATAGAAACTAGAAAACAAGCAAACTATGTATTGAAAACAGAATCTGTCAAAAACAGAATAGTCTGTTGTAATCTGTACTCCAACCATACTTCTGCTACTCCAAACATTCTGAAAACTTAGGAAAACCTGGGCAGTTTGCCTCTTAATATTCTGAAAAAATAATCAGCACTTTATCACACTTCTGTTAAAAATGAGAATTATTTTCCTAAGCGCAAAAGTTTCTGTTTTTCAGCAAGATGAAATCAACTATCACAGTAGACTATCCCAAAGGTCTTACTTGGCACTTTATTGAAACAAAAGAAATAAAACATGATTACTACAGTAGCCTAATTATGTTAACACACAAAAATAGTAGGTAAATATGTTGGGTTGTCTTCCAACAAGCGCTTTTCTTTAATGCATTTTAAGCTAGGCATGATGAGTTCAATGATGCTCGCATAAAAGATAAGGATTGAAACATAACAAGAGCATCATGAATCATAAGTTCATACCTCATAATAATTTTTAGTAGCATCATGAATAGATTTATCAATATAACCATCCCATAAAGTATTCTTTTCATGATCTAAAAGCATAGAAAAATTATTACTCTCCATATAAGAAATTTTATTCTCATTCACAATAGTGCGAGTATCATATGAAACTTGAATGCTAAAAATTGTTCCCACAATAAGAGAGTAATGTCTAGTCAAAGGATATTCAAAATTATGACAATAGTTATCACTACTTTTTATAACATAAGTATCATCACAATAATCATCATAAGTAGGAGGCATGCAATCATCATAGCAAATTTGATGATTCAAAGTAAGGGGACTAAAAAGATCATCTCCATTAAGCAGATCACCCCTAAGGTTGGGACAAACATTAATTGCAGGAAATAAATTCTCAAACATGTCATTCTCATCAAACATAGCATCCCCAAGCTTGTGGCTTCGCATATCATAAGCAAAATCATTCTCATCATTAATAGTATGAATAGAACCAACGGTATAGTAATTGCTATCATCATAATTTCCCAAGTTGGTGCCAAAAAGATTTCCAAGATTATAAGAAGTATCATTATCTTCCCAATCATAATCATCACAACAAGCAATGGGTATAAGAAAATCATCATCAATAGTGCTCTCGGACATTGTGCCATAAGACATAGAAGCAATATCATCATCAAGTGCATCATCCCCCACAATTATTTTTGATTCATTTTCATGAGGCACAACAATAATAGGAGCAACATTATTTGGGAGAGATGCCTTTTTACCTCTTTTCTTCCTTCTTTTCTTCTTCTTCACCACATCATGTGTGGGTTTAATTAATTTTTTCAAGCTTCTTATTGATGAGATTGGTTGAATAGGGAGCTCCTCCTCATCACCTATTTCATCATGAGAGACAATAGGAGGGAAAGTAGAAATCTTTACCCTTTCATTAGTATTCCTTTTATAGTCTATTGGTTTTCCCATCTTTCTATAGTTGGCAATATAAGCATTCTCACTGCAATTTACCATGCAAAACATATAGATATTTTTTAGTTTAGCTTCAATGTCGTCCATGAGAATGAATACTTCAAACCAACTATTTTTATATGTCAATTCTTCACTCCCCAAAAATAGACAAATCTCATTATAAAGTTCAAGGGTGATCAAATCATTACAATATTTGGCCATGATTTGGTCATGAAAAAGTTTGCATCGAAAATTAATATGACCAACCATATTGCAAACTTCATAAGTAATAGCACAAAGAGAACATAATTTTCTAGCAAATTCATCTATCACTTTGAGCAAAGAATTGGTTCTATCGTGTTTATGCTTCTTGCAAAATCTATCTTCCCTATAAGGCACATCTTCACAAACTTTATGCACTCCACAAAAATTGACATGCTTGTAAGAAACATTTTTGTCGTGACTTGTGCAATCAACATTAGCATTTTGGATACTCAAAGAATTCATACTAACAACATGGCAATCATGCTCATCATTCAAATATTTTCTGCCAAACATTTTATTGACTTCTTCTTCTTCTAACAATTGAGCACAATTTTCGGAACCATCATTTTCAAGAAAGATATTATAAATATGATCAATAATATGATGCAACCTCGATTCCATTTTTATGTAGTTTTCTTATATAAACCAAACTAGTGATAAAACAAGAAACTAAAAGATTTGATTGCAAGATCTAAAGATATACCTTCAAGCACTCACCTCCCCAGCAACGGCACCAGAAAAGAGCTTGATGTCTACTATGCAACTTTATTCTGCTAGACTTGTTTTGGGACTCCAAGCGCAGAGTTTTGTAGGACGGTATCAATTTTCCCTCAAGTGGATGACCTAAGGTTTATCAACCCGTGGGAGGCGTAGGATGAAGGTGCTCTCTCTCAAACAACCTTGCAATCAAATACAAGAAATCTCTTGTGTCCCCAACACACCTAATACAATGGCAAATTATATAGGTGCACTAGTTCGGCGAAGAGATGGTGATAAAAATGTAATATGGATGGTAGAATTATATTTTTATAATCTGAATAAATAAAAACAACAAGGTAGAAAATAGTAAACAAGCACAAAAACGGTATTGCAATGCTTGAAAATGAGGCCTAGGGTATGTACTTCCGCTAGTGCAATCTCTCAATAGTGCTAATATAATTGGATCATATAACCATCCTTCAAAGTGCAACGAAGAATCACTCCAAAGTTCCTATCTAGTAGAGAACATAAGAAGGAATCATGTGTAGGGTATGAAACCACCTCGAAGCTATTCTTCATGATCGATCTATCCAAGAGTTCGTACTAAAATAATACCAAATAATTTCAGATTCATAATGCTCAATCCAACACAAAGAACCTCAAAGAGTGGCCCAAGATTTCTACCGGAGAAAGAAAAGACGAGAACGTGCATCAACCCCTATGCATAGATTACCCCAATGTCACCGTGGGAATCCGCAAGTTGAATGCCAAAACACATATCAAGTGAATGAATATGATACCCCATTCTCACCATGAGTATTCATATGCAAGACATATATCAAGTTCTCTCAAATCCATAAAAGTATTCAATCCGATAAAACGAAATCTCAAAGGGAAAACTCAATTCATCACAACAAGATAGAGAGGGGAAAACACCATATGATCCGACTATATTAACAAATCCCACGATACATCAAGATCGTGACATCTTAAGAACACAAGAGAGAGAGAGAGATTAAACACATAGCTACTGGTACAAACCCTCAGCCCCGAGGGTGGAATACTCCCTCCTCATCGTGATGGCCACCGAGATGATGAAGCTGGCCACCGGTGATGATTTCCCCTCCGACAGAGTGCCAAAACGGGGTCTAGATTGGTTTTCGGTGGCTACAGAGCCTTGCGGTGGCGGAACTGATGATCTAGGATTACCCCCAAGGGTTTTGGAATATTTGGAAATTTATAGGGCGAAGAGGGGGTGTGGAAGGCCACAGGTGGGCACAACCCACCTGGGCGCGCCTGGGTCCCCCGGCGCGCCCTGGTGGGTTGTGGCCCCCTCGGGGCACCCCCAGGTGCTGCTCTGGCCCAATGGATGTCTTCTGGTCCATAAAAAATCCACAAAAAGTTTCGCGGTGTTTGGACTCCATTTGATATTGATTTCCTGCGATGTAAAAAACAAGCAAAAAACAACAACTGACACTGGGCACTAGGTTAATAGGTTAGTACAAAAAATGATATAAAGTTGCTATAAAATGATTGTAAAAATCCAAGAATGATAATATAATAACATGAATACTTCATAAATTATAGATACGTTGGAGACATATCAGTGTACGCCTTCGCAAATCGGACAAATTTTTTACCACAACATGTTGGTGCCATGTTATGACACCATGCCACGTTTCATGATTTCAGGCGTGTTTTGGATTTACGGGAATTTTAAAACCAAGTTTCTTGATGTTTCCGGCCGAGCCAAGACGCCCGGATGTTTGAATTCCATTCCATTTTTTGCATGGGACCTAGAAATTCGCCTTAAATGATTTTTCAACTAACTTTGGCGCACTGGAGCATCTGATTGTAGTTCAAATTCGAATTATGTGCATTAAATGCCTATAAATTTAATTAATGTATAAAAAGGACAAACGAACCCGGAATAATTCCAAAATTTAGCACGAAACTCCTATTTGGTCTAAGCTACCTGTGTAAAAAAGTCAATGCGGGAGAAGGCGGTGTATGTCGTTTCGCACACGAAGGTGACACGTTCCCTCTCAGAACCACTAGCCTTCTTGAGAGAAGCTCTAGTTTGCAAGAAGCTTATACCAAAGCTTGTCCCAATTCGGCCAAAAAATTTACCACAATATGTTGGTGCCATGTCATGACACCATGCCAAGTTTCATGATTTTCATGAGTGTTTTTGGATTTACACGAATTAAAAAACCAAGTTTCTCAATATTTCTGGCCGAACCATGACGCCCAGATGTTTGAATTTCATTCCCATTTCTTGCATGGGACCTAGAAATTCACCCAAGGACATACATGTGAATTTTCGACCAACTTTGGTCCACTGGAGCATGTGCTTGTAGTTCAAATTTGAATTATGAACATTAAATGCCCGAAAACTCAATTAATGTATAAAAAAGGTCAAACGAACCTGGAATAATTCCAAATTTTAACACGACACTCATATAGTTCTATGGTGCCTCTGTAAAAAATCAAGGGGGGGGGAGGCAGCATATATCATTTCGCACACAAAGGTAGCACGTTCCCCCTCGGGAACCACGAGTCTTCTTGCGAGAAGCTCCGATTTGCAAGAAGCTTATACCAAAACTTGTCCAAATTCGGCCAATTTTTTACCACAACATGTTGGTGCCATGAAATGACACCATGCCAAGTTTTATAATTTTCAGGCAAGTTTTGAATTTATAGGAATTTAAAAAACCAAGTTTCTCACTGCTACCGGCTGAGCCACGATGCCCAGATGTTTGAATTTCGTTCCCATTTCTTGCATGGGACCTAGAAATTCACCCAAGGACACACATGTGATTTTCAACCAACCTTAGTGCACTGGAGCATGTGTTTGTAGTTCAAATTGGAATTATTCACATTAAATGCCCAGAAACTCAATTAATGCATAAAAAGGGCCAAACGAACCCGAAATAATTCCAAATGTTAACACGACACTCATATGGTTCTATGTTTGCTTTGTAAAAAAATCAAGAGGGGGCCATCGTATGTCGTTTCGCACACAAAGGTGACATGTTCCTGTTGGGTTTCGTAGTAATTTCAAAAAATTTCCTACGCACACGCAAGATCATGTGATGCATAGCAACGAGGGGGAGAGTGTTGTCTACGTACCCAACGCAGACCGACTGCGGAAGCGATGACACGACGTAGAGGAAGTAGTCGTACGTCTTCACGATCCAACCGATCAAGCACCGAAACTACGGCACCTCCGAGTTCGAGCACACGTTCAGCTCGATGACGATCCCCGGACTCCGATCCAGCAAAGTGTCGGGGAAGAGTTCCGTCAGCACGATGGCATGGTGACGATCTTGATGAACTACAGCAGCAGGGCTTCGCCTAAACTCCGCTACAGTATTATCGAGGAATATGGTGGCAGGGGGCACCGCACACGGCTAAGGAATAGATCACGTGGATCAACTTGTGTCTTTCTGGGGTGCCTCTGCCTCAGCATATAAAGGAGCCAAGGGGGAGGGGGGGCGCCGGCCAGGGAGAGGGCGCAGGAGGAGTCCTACTCCTTCCGGGAGTAGGACTCCCCCCCCCCCCAATCCTATTCCAACTAGGATTCCCAAGGGGGAAAGAGGGAGAGGGGTGGCCGGCCACCTCTCCTAGTCCTAATAGGACTAGGGGAGGGGGAGGTGCGCAGCCCCCTTGGGCTGCCCCTTTCTCCTTTCCACTAAGGCCCATGAAGGCCCATATGGCTCCCGGGGGGTTCCGGTAACCTCCCGGTAACCCGGTAAAATCCCGATTTCACCCGGAACACTTCCGATGTCCAAACATAGGCTTCCAATATATCAATCTTTACGTCTCGACCATTTCGAGACTTCTCGTCATGTCCGTGATCACATCCGGGACTCCGAACAACCTTTGGTACATCAAAATGCATAAACTCATAATGTAACTGTCATCGTAACCTTAAGCGTGCGGACCCTACGGGTTCGAGAACAATGTAGACATGACCGAGACATGTCTCCGGTTAATAACCAATAGCGGGACCTGGATGCCCATATTGGCTCCTACATATTCTATGAAGATCTTTATCGGTCAGACCGCATAACAACATATGTTGTTCCCTTTGTCATCGGTATGTTACTTGCCCGAGATTCGATCGTCGGTATCCAATACCTAGTTCAATCTCGTTACCGGCAAGTCTCTTTACTCATTCCGTAATACATCATCTCACAACTAATCATATTAGTTGTAATGCTTGCAAGGCTTATGTGATGTGTATTACCGAGAGGGCCCAGAGATACCTCTCCGACAATCGGAGTGACAAATCCTAATCTCGAAATACGCCAACCCAACATCTACCTTTGGAGACACCTGTAATGCTCCTTTATAATCACCCAGTTACGTTGTGATGTTTGGTAGCACCCAAAGTGTTCCTCCGGTAAACGGGAGTTGCATAATCTCATAGTCATAGGAACATGTATAAGTCATGAAGAAAGCTATAGCAACATACTAAACGATCGGGTGCTCAGCTAATGGAATGGGTCATGTCAATCAGATCATTCAACTAATGATGTGACCTCGTTAATCAAATAACAACTCTTTGTCCATGGTTAGGAAACATAACCATCTTTGATTAACGAGCTAGTCAAGTAGAGGCATACTAGTGACACTCTGTTTGTCTATGTATTCACACATGTATTATGTTTCCGGTTAATACAATTCTAGCATGAATAATAAACATTTATCATGATTATAAGGAAATAAATAATAACTTTATTATTGCCTCTAGGGCATATTTCCTTCAGTCTCCCACTTGCACTAGAGTCAATAATCTAGATTACACTGTAATGATTCTAACACCCATTGAGCCTTGGTGCTGATCATGTTTTGCTCGTGGAAGAGGCTTAGTGAACGGGTCTGCAACATTCAGATCCGTATGTATCTTGCAAATCTCTATGTCTCCCACCTGAACTAGATCCCGGATGGAGTTGAAGCGTCTCTTGATGTGTTTGGTCCTTTTGTGAAATCTGGATTCCTTTGCCAAGGCAATTGCACCAGTATTGTCACAAAAGATTTTCATTGGACCCGATGCATTAGGTATGACACCTAGATCGGATATGAACTCCTTCATCCAGACTCCTTCGTTTGCTGCTTCCGAAGCAGCTAGGTACTCCGCTTCACATGTAGATCCCGCTACGACGCTTTGTTTAGAACTGCACCAACTGACAGCTCCACCGTTTAATGTAAACACGTATCCGGTTTGCGATTTAGAATCGTCCGGATCAGTGTCAAAGCTTGCATCAACGTAACCTTTTACGGTGAGCTCTTTGTCACCTCCATATACGAGAAACATATCCTTAGTCCATTTCAGGTATTTCAGGATGTTCTTGACCGCTGTCCAGTGATCCACTCCTGGATTACTTTGGTACCTCCCTGCTAAACTTATAGCAAGGCACACATCAGGTCTGGTACACAGCATTGCATACATGATAGATCCTATGGCTGATGCATAGGGAACATCTTTCATATTCTCTCTACCTTCTGCAGTGGTCGGGCATTGAGTCTTACTCAACTTTACACCTTGTAACACAGGCAAGAACCCTTTCTTTGCTTGATCCATTTTGAACTTCTTCAAAATTTTGTCAAGGTATGTGCTTTGTGAAAGTCCAATTAAGCGTCTTGATCTATCTCTATAGGTCTTATTGCCTAATATGTAAGCAGCTTCACCGAGGTCTTTCATTGAAAAACTTTTATTCAAGTATCCCTTTATGCTATCCAGAAATTCTATATCATTTCCAATTAGCAATATGTCATCCACATATAATATCAGAAATGCTACAGAGCTCCCACTCACTTTCTTGTAAATACAGGCTTCTCCGAAAGTCTGTATAAAACCAAATGCTTTGATCACACTATCAAAACGTTTATTCCAACTCCGAGAGGCTTGCACCAGTCCATAAATGGATCGCTGGAGCTTGCACACTTTGTTAGTTCCCTTTGGATCGACAAAACCTTCCGGTTGCATCATATACAACTCTTCTTCCAGAAATCCATTCAAGAATGCAGTTTTGACATCCATCTGCCAAATTTCATAATCATAAAATGCGGCAATCGCTAACATGATTCAGACGGACTTAAGCATCGCTATGGGTGAGAAGGTCTCATCGTAGTCAATCCCTTGAACTTGCCGAAAACCTTTTGCGACAAGTCGAGCTTTGTAGACAGTAACATTACCATCAGCGTCATTCTTCTTCTTAAAGATCCATTTATTCTCAATTGCTTGCCGATCATCGGGCAAGTCAACCAAAGTCCATACTTTGTTCTCATACATGGATCCCATCTCAGATTTCATGGCTTCAAGCCACTTTGCGGAATCTGGGCTCACCATCGCTTCTTCATAGTTCGTAGGTTCATCATGATCTAGTAGCATGACTTCCAGAACAGGATTACCGTACCACTCTGGTGCGGATCTTGCTCTGGTCGATCTACGAGGTTCAGTAGTATCTTGACCTGAAGTTTCATGATCAACATCATTAGCTTCCTCACTAATTGGTATAGATGTCGCAGAAACAGTTTTCTGTGATGTACTATTTTCCAATAAGGGAGCAGGTACAGTTACCTCGTCAAGTTCTACTTTCCTCCCACTCACTTCTTTCGAGAGAAACTCCTTCTCTAGAAAGGATCCATTCTTAGCAACGAATGTCTTGCCTTCGGATCTGTGATAGAAGGTGTACCCAACAGTCTCTTTTGGGTATCCTATGAAGACACATTTCTCCGATTTGGGTTCGAGCTTATCAGGTTGAAGCTTTTTCACATAAGCATCGCAGCCCCAAACTTTAAGAAACGACAACTTTGGTTTCTTGCCAAACCATAGTTCATAAGGCGTCATCTCAATGGATTTTGATGGCGCCCTATTTAATGTGAATGCGGCCGTCTCTAAAGCATAACCCCAAAACGATAGCGGTAAATCAGTAAGAGACATCATAGATCGCACCATATCTAGTAAAGTACGATTACGACATTCGGACACACCATTATGTTGTGGTGTTCCGGGTGGCGTGAGTTGCGAAACTATTCCACAATTTTTCAAATGTACACCAAACTCGTAACTCAAATATTCTCCTCCACGATCAGATCGTAGAAACTTTATTTTCTTGTTACGATGATTTTCAACTTCACTCTAAAACTCTTTGAACTTTTCAAATGTTTCAGACTTATGTTTCATTAAGTAGATATATCCATATCTGCTTAAGTCATCTGTGAAGGTGAGAAAATGACGATATCCACCACGAGCCTCAATATTCATCAGACCACATACATCGGTATGTATGATTTCCAACAAATCTGTTGCTCTCTCCATAGTACCGGAGAACGGTGTTTTAGTCATCTTGCCCATGAGGCACGGTTCGCAAGTGGTTCCAAAAGTCCATCAGTATGGAGTTTCTTCATGCGCTTTACACCGATATGACCTAAACGACAGTGCCACAAATAAGTTGCACTTTCATTATCAACTCTGCATCTTTTGGCTTCAACATTATGAATATGTGTATCACTACTATTGAGATTCATCAAAAATAGACCACTCTTCAAAGGTGCATGACCATAAAAGATATTACTCATATAAATAGAACAACCATTATTCTCTGATTTAAATGAATAACCGTCTCGCATGAAACAAGATCCAGATATAATGTTCATGCTCAACGCTGGCACCAAATAACAATTATTTAGGTCTAATATTAATCCCGAAGGTAGATGTAGAGGTAGCGTGCCGACCGCGATCACATCGACTTTGGAACCGTTTCCCACGCGCATCGTCACCTTGTCCTTTGCCAGTACCCGCTTATTCCGTAGTCCCTGTTTCGAGTTGTAGATATTAGCAACAGAACCAGTATCAAATACCCAGGTGCTACTGCGAGCTCTAGTAAGGTACACATCAATAACATGTATATCACATATACCTTTGTTCACCTTGCCATCCTTCTTATCCGCCAAATACTTGGGGCAGTTCCGCTTCCAGTGACCAGTCTGCTTGCAGTAGAAGCACTCAGTTTCAGGCTTAGGTCCAGACTTGGGTTTCTTCTCCTGAGCAGCAACTTGCTTGCCGTTCTTCTTGAAGTTCCCCTTCTTCTTCCCTTTGCCCTTTTTCTTGAAACTAGTGGTTTTGTTAACCATCAACACTTGATGCTCCTTTTTGATTTCTACCTCCGCAGCTTTCAGCATTGCGAAGAGCTCGGGAATAGTCTTGTTCATCCCTTGCATATTATAGTTCATCACGAAGCTCTTGTAGCTTGGTGGCAGTGATTGGAGAATTCTGTCAATGACGCAATCATCCGGAAGATTAACTCCCAATTGAATCAAGTGATTATTATACCCAGACATTTTGAGTATATGCTCACTAACAGAACTGTTCTCCTCCATCTTGCAGCTATAGAACTTATTGGAGACTTCATATCTCTCAATTCGGGCATTTGCTTGAAATATTAACTTCAACTCCTGGAACATCTCATATGCTCCATGACGTTCAAAACGTCGTTGAAGTCCCGATTCTAAGCCGTAAAGCATGGCACACTGAACTATCGAGTAGTCATCAGCTTTGCTCTGCCAGACATTCATAACATCTGGTGCTGCTCTAGCAGCAGGCCTGGCACCCAGCGGTGCTTCCAGGACGTAATTCTTCTGTGCAGCAATGAGGATAATCCTCAAGTTACGGACCCAGTCCGTGTAATTGCTACCATCATCTTTCAACTTTGCTTTCTCAAGGAACGCATTAAAATTCAACGGAACAACAGCACGAGCCATCTATCTACAATCAACATAAACAAGCAAGATACTATCAGGTACTAAGTTCATGATAAATTTAAGTTCAATTAATCATATTACTTGAGAACTCCCACTTAGATAGACATCCCTCTAATCTTCTAAGTGATTACGTGATCCAAATCAACTAAACCATAACCGATCATCACGTGAGATGGAGTAGCTTTCAATGGTGAACATCGTTTATGTTGATCATATCTACTATATGATTCACGCTCGACCTTTCGGTCTCCGTGTTCCGAGGCCATATCTGCATATGCTAGGCTCGTCAAGTTTAACCTGAGTATTCTGCGTGTGCAAAACTGGCTTGCACCCGTTGTAGATGGACGTAGAGCTTATCACACCCGATCATCACGTGGTGTCTGGGCACGACGAACTTTGGCAACGGTGCATACTCAGGGAGAACACTTCTTGATAAAAGCAAGATAAGATGCATAAAAAGATAAACATCACATGCAATCAATATAAGTGATATGATATGGCCATCATCATCTTGTGCTTGTGATCTCCATCTCCGAAGCACCGTCATGATCACCATCGTCACCGGCGCGACACCTTGATCTCCATCGTAGCATTGTTGTCGTCTCGCCAATCTTATGCTTCCACGACTATCACTACCGTTTAGTAATAAAGTAAAGCATTACATCGCAATTGCATTGCATACAATAAAGCGACAACCATATGGCTCCTGCCAGTTGCCGATAACTCGGTTACAAAACATGATCATCTCATACAATAAAATTCAGCATCATGCCTTGACCATATCACATCACAACATGCCCTGCAAAAACAAGTTAGACGTCCTCTACTTTGTTGTTGCAAGTTTTACGTGGCTGCTACGGGCTTAAGTAAGAACCAATCTCACCTACGCATCAAAACCACAACGATAGTTTGTAAAATAGACTCCGTTTTAACCTTCGCAAGGACCGGGCGTAGCCATACTTGGTTCAACTAAAGTTGGAGAGACAGTCGCCCGCAAGCCATCTATGTGCAAAGCACGTCGAGGGAACCGGTCTCGCGTAAGCGTACGCGTAAGGTTGGTCTGGGTCGTCTCGTCCAACAATACCGCCGAACCAAAGTATGACATGCTGGTAGGCAGTATGACTTGTATCGTCCACAACTCACTTGTGTTCTACTCGTACATATAACATCAACATAAATAACCTGGCTCTGATACCACTGTTGGGTTTCGTAGTAATTTCAAAAAAATTCCTACGCACACGCAAGATCATGTGATGCATATCAACGAGGGGGAGAGTGTTGTCTATGTACCCAAGGCAGACCGACTGCGGAAGCGATGACACGACGTAGAGGAAGTAGTCGTACGTCTTCAGGATCCAACCGATCAAGCACCGAAACTACGGCACCTCCGAGTTCGAGCACACGTTCAGCTCGATGATGATCCCCGGACTCCGATCCAGCAAAGTGTCGGGGAAGAGTTCTGTCAGCACGACGGCGTGGTGACGATCTTGATGAACTACAGCAGCAGGGCTTCGCCTAAACTCCGCTACAGTATTATCGAGGAATATGGTGGCAGGGGGCACCGCACACGGCTAAGGAATAGATCACGTGGATCAACTTGTGTCTTTCTGGGGTGCCTCTGCCTCAGTATATAAAGGAGCCAAGGGGGAGGGGGGGCGCCGGCCAGGGAGAGGGTGCAGGAGGAGTCCTACTCCTTCCGGGAGTAGGACTCCCCCCCAATCCTATTCCAACTAGGATTCCCAAGGGGGAAAGAGGGAGAGGGGTGGCCGGCCACCTCTCCTAGTCCTAATAGGACTAGGGGAGGGGGGAGGTGCGTAGCCCCCTTGGGCTGCCCCTTTATCCTTTCCACTAAGGCCCATGAAAGCCCATATGGCTCCCGGGGGGTTCCGGTAACCTCCCGGTAACCCGGTAAAATCCCGATTTCACCCGGAACACTTCCGATGTCCAAACATAGGCTTCCAATATATCAATCTTTACGTCTCGACCATTTCGAGACTCCTCGTCATGTCCGTGATCACATCCGGGACTCCGAACAACCTTCGGTACATCAAAATGCATAAACTCATAATGTAACTGTCATCGTAACCTTAAGCGTGCGGACCCTACGGGTTCGAGAACAATGTAGACATGACCGAGACATGTCTCCGGTCAATAACCAATAGCGGGACCTGGATGCCCATATTGGCTCCTACATATTCTACGAAGATCTTTATCGGTCAGACCGCATAACAACATACGTTGTTCCCTTTGTCATCGGTATGTTACTTGCCCGAGATTCGATCGTCGGTATCCAATACCTAGTTCAATCTCATTACCGGCAAGTCTCTTTACTCGTTCCATAATACATCATCTCACAACTAATCATATTAGTTGTGATGCTTGCAAGGCTTATGTGATGTATATTACCGAGAGGGCCCAGAGATACCTCTCCGACAATCGGAGTGACAAATCCTAATCTCGAAATATGCCAACCCAACATCTACCTTTGGAGACACCTGTAATGCTCCTTTATAATCACCCAGTTACGTTGTGACGTTTGGTAGCACCCAAAGTGTTCCTCCGGTAAACGGGAGTTGCATAATCTCATAGTCATAGGAACATGTATAAGTCATGAAGAAAGCTATAGCAACATACTAAACAATCGGGTGCTCAGCTAATGGAATGGGTCATGTCAATCAGATCATTCAACTAATGATGTGACCTCGTTAATCAAATAACAACTCTTTGTCCATGGTTAGGAAACATAACCATCTTTGATTAACGAGCTAGTCAAGTAGAGGCATACTAGTGACACTCTGTTTGTCTATGTATGCACACATGTATTATGTTTCCGGTTAATACAATTCTAGCATGAATAATAAACATTTATCATGATTATAAGGAAATAAATAATAACTTTATTATTGCCTCTAGGGCATATTTCCTTCAGTTCCCTCTTGAAACCACACGCCTTCTTGAGAGAAGCTACAATTTGCAACAAGCTTATACCAAAACTTGTCCCAATTCCGCCAATTTTTTTACCACGGCATGCTGGTTGCATGAATTGACACCATGCCAAGTTTCATGATTTTCAAGCGAGTTTGGGATTTATAGGAATTTAAAAACTAAGTTCATCAATGTTTTCGGCCGAGCCACAACGCCCAGATGTTTGAATTTCATTCCCATTCTTGCATGGGACCTATAAATTCAGCCAAAGACACACATGTGATTTTTCAACAACCTTTGGTGCACTCGAGCATGTGCTTGTAGTTCAAATTTGAATTATGCACATTAAATGCCTAGAAACTCAAATAATGCATAAAATTCCAAACGAACCTAGAATAATTCCAAATTTTAACACGACACTCATGTAGTTGCATGTTCACTGTAGATAAATGTTCTAGCAATCCAACCACCATCCTTTCCCTCTGTAACACCATTTTGTATTTCAAAACAGAATGAAAAAAATCAGGTATACCACAAACAGTTTACTAGCAAGAATTGTGTGGGATGCGATATAAAATATCTTGGCGCACCATCCTCTCTGGCTTACGCAGGAAACTTCATCGTGTACAGTCCACCGCCCACGCTTGAACCACACTAGCGCGCCAGTTTCTCGCGGCACCGAGCGAAATTTTTCTGCCATCGTGGAAATATCTATCTCCCCGCCCCTACCACCAAAAGCCACATTTCCACGGTTTCTCCTTGCTTTCCAAGTTCAAACCTTCACTGCTGCTTACTGGCAGCTCAGCCTCCTCGCCGGTGACTGATACGTCTCCAACGTATCTATAATTTTTTATTGTTCCATGCTATTTTATTATCAATCTTGAATGTTTTATAATCATTTTATAGTCATTTATATCATTTTTTGGTACTAACCTATTGAAATAGTGCCAAGTGCCAGTTCCTATTTTTTCCATGTTTTTCACATCGCAGACAATCAATATCAGACGGAGTCCAAATGCCACGAAACTTTACAGAGATTTTTATGGGCCAGAAGGAACATGTTGGGCCCTAGTTGCACCTGGGGGAGTCTCAAGGAAGGGACAACCCACCAGGACGCGCCAGGAGGCCCGGGCATGCCCTGGTGGGTTGTGCCCACATCGGGTGCCCCCCGGACCGCCTCTTTGCTCTATAAATACCCCAAAAATACCAAAACCCTAGGAGAGTCAACAAAATATTCATCCAGCCGCCGCAGAGTCTAGAAACACCAGATCCAATCTAGACACCATCTCGGATGGCGTTCACCACCTCCATTGGTGCCTCTCCGATGATGCGTGAGTAGTTCTTTGTAGACCTTCGGGTCCGTAGTTAGTAGTTAGATGGCTTCAGCTCTCTCTCTTGATTCTCAATACAATGGTCTCTTGGAGATCCATATGATGCACTTTATTTTATTTGTGATCTATTATTTCAATCTAGTACAAATTTCTGGCATCATTACCCGAAAGGGATTGACAACCCCTTTAACACATCGGGTTGCGAGGTGTTGTTATGTGTGTGCAGGTGTTGTTTACGTTGTGTTCCTTGGTTCTCCTACTGGTTCGATAACCTTGGTTTCTTCACTGAGGGAATATCTACCATCGTTGTGTTGCATCATCCCTTCCTCTTTGGGGAAATACAGACGTAGTCCTAGCAGACATGAGCTTTTCTGGTGCTATAGTTCGAGAGCAATCAAAAGGAATTTCTGGCGCCGTTGCCGGGGAGGATCTTCAACATATACTAGGTTCCTAGTCACAAATCTCATCTCCTCGCAATTTACATTATTTGCCATTTACCTCTCATTTTCCTCTCCCCCACTTCAAAAAAAATTGCCATTTTATTCGCCCTCTTTTTTGTTCGCCATTTTCTCGTTAGATCTCATGTTTGCTTGTGTTGCCATGTGTTTTCTATTTGCTTGCATCTTCGCTTGCTAAAAATCTATTGATATGGATCCTCATCCACTTTCTAATCTTTTCAAAAGATTCAATTATGATGAACCAATTGGTAGTGATTTGAGTGCACTAGATTATCTTTATGAAGTTTTGCTTGAGATTCGTGAATCTGAAAATTGTGATGAAGAAATTTATGAAGTTATTCATGATAGATCCTTGAATGAAAAGCATGATTGCAATGATTTTACTATAAATTCTATTAATGTCAATTGTTATAATAATATGCAAAACCCCAAGCTTGGGGATGCTAATTTTTCTATGTCCACTACTTTTTGCAATGATCATGATTGGGGTGATTCTTCTTATGATCTTGAAAATTTATTTAAGCCTCATGATGAATATGTTTGCAATAATATTGAAAGTCGGTTTGTAAGAGTTTCAACTTTAGGTAAAACTAATCCCACATATTTGGAGAGTGTTCAATCTTATGGATTTTTTTATGAAAGTGGGTTTGGAGAGGTCATGACTTTATTTGATGATAATCCCACTATTTTGGAAGAGTGTCAACTTTGCATACATGTGGGTCATCAAGAGAAAATTTTCTATGGTAGTTATATTATTGAATTTGATTATGATCCTACATATAATTATTATGGGATAGGAAAATATGGTTGTAGAAATTTTCATGTTATTAAATTTCCTCTCATTATGTTGAGATTGTCAATGTTTTATTCCTCTCCTTTGCGTATGCTAGATATTTCTTGTCTTGACAATTTGTTTTCCTATAAAATTCCTATGCATAGGAAGTATGTTAGACTTAAATGTTTTTGTCAAAATGTTTCATGATGCCCTCTTTGTGTTTCAATTATTATCTTTCGTGTGAGCATCGTTGAAAGCTTATGCCTAGCTAGGGGCGTAAAACGATAGCGCTTGTTGGGAGTCAACCCAATGAATACATTTTATTTTTGCTTTTTTGCTTTATGTTCTTGAGTGTTAGCACAATTATGCTACTGTTATGAATGTTTTTTTATGTTTTAATTAGTGTTTGTGCCAAGTAAAGCCTTTAGGATCTTCTTGGGTGATAGTTGTTTGATCTTGCTGAAAAAAATAGAAACTTTTACGCTCATGTAATTAATTTCATTTTTTACCAGAGAGAGATAAAATATCCATTCCACTTGTAGTAGATCAATATAGAAATTAGTCAGGTCTCCCTATTTTTTTTAGAATTTTTGGAGTTACATAAGTATTCGAAATAGTCATATTGCTATAGACTGTTCTATTTTGTCAGATTCTGTTTTCTTTGTGTTGTGTGCTTATTTTGATGGCTCTATGGTTTTCTTTGATGAGTTTTTGCCATAGAAAAGTTGGAATACAGTAGATATAATACAAAAACAAAATATGAATTGGTTTGATACAGCAATTATAGTAGTGATTTATTATTCTTATGCTAACGGATCTCATGAAGGTTTTTGTTGAGTTTTGTGTGATTGAAGTTTTCAAGTTTTGGGTTATCTTATGATGGATGAAGGAAGGATGGAAGAGCCTAAGCTTGGGGATGCCCCGTCATCCCAAGATATTATCCAAGAATGAGCAACCAACTAAGCTTGGGGATGCCCCCGAGTAGCATCCCCGCTTTCTTCCAACAACTATCGGTATTTTACTCGAGACTATATTTTTATTCGTCACATGATATGTGTTTTGCTTGGAGCGTCTTGTGTGATATGAGTCTTTGCTTGTTTTATTTTGTGTTTTAAGTCATCAATCCTAGCTGGACACACCTTTTTGAGAGAGCCAAAATTATGTCATGACTTGTTAGAATTGCTCTCTATGCTTCACTTAAATTTTTATGAGCAATGGACTTGCTCTATTGCTTCACTTATATCTTTTTTAGCATGGTGTGCTTAGTATTTTTGAAGAAATGCTCTCTTGCTTCACTTAGATTTATTTGAGAGTTATTAAAATTTTGAAGAGATTCTCTCTTGCTTCACTTATATTATTTTGAGAGAAAGAAAATTTGTTATGCTCATGATCTTCACTTATATTTGTTTGAGCTTATGAAAAGCAACACATGAAAATTAGTCCCAAAGTGATATATAACCAACAAGGATAAAGAAAATAAATGTGTCATGAAGATCATTGGAAAAAATAAAATTGATTCTTAGTAATAGTTCTAAGATACGATGATGTGCTATGTGAGTTATGTTAATGAGTAATTATGCTCTAGTAGGAATATTGATGTTAAAGTTTGTGATTCCCGAAGCATGCACGTATAGTCTCCCGTTATGCTATGATATTGGAGCATGATTTATTTTTGATTGTATTCCTTATGAGTGGCGGACGGGGACGAGCTATGGTATTTTCCTACCAATCCACCCCCCTAGGGGGCATGCGTAGTAGTACTTTGCTTCGAGGGATAATAAACTTTTGCAATAAGTATATGAGTTCTTTATGACTAATGTGAGTCCATCGATTATATGCACTCTTACCTTTCTGTAATTTGCCAGCCTCTATGGTACCGTGCATTGCCCTTTCTCACATCGAGACGCGATGCAAACTTCGCAGGTGCATCCAAACCCCGTGATATGATACGCTCTATCACACATAAGCCTTATTATATCTTCCTCAAAACAGCCACCACCTACCTATTATAACTTTTCCATGGCCATTCCGAGATATATTTCCATGCAACTTCCACCACTTTCGTTTGATGACTTGAGCATTCATTGTCATATTGCTTTGCATGATCATATAGCTTACATAGTAGTTGTGCCTCAGCCACCGTTCATCATTTTTCATACATGTTACGCTACATCGTTGCACATCCTGGTACATGCCAAAGGCATTCATATAGAGTCATACTTTGTCATAGGTATTTAGTTGTAATTTTTATTTCTTTTGAGTTATAATTAAATAGAAGTGTGATGATCATCATAATTCATTTTTAGAGCAGTGCCCTAGTGAGGAAAGGATGATGGAGACCATGATCCCCCCACAAGTCGGGATGAGGCTCCGGACAATGAGAGAAAAAAAGAGAAAGAATAAAAAGAAAAAAGAATAAAAAGAAAAAGGGGGAAAGAAAGAAAAAAATAAACAAAGAGGGAAGGGGCATTGTTAATATCCTTTACCACACTTGTGCTTCAAAGTAGCACCATGTTTTTCATATGGAGAGTCTCCTATGTTGTCACTTTCATATACTAGTGGGAATTTTTCATTATAGGATTAGATGCACACCCACTTAGTTTTCATATTGAGCTTTCATACACTTATAGCTCTTAGTGCATTCGTTGCATGGAAAACTCCTCACATTGATATCGATTGATGGGCATCTCCATAGCCTGTTGGTTAGCCACATCGATGTGAGACTTTATCACTTTTTTGTCTTCTCTATATTTACCCCTATCATCATACTCTATTCCACCCGCAGTGCTATATCCATGGCTTGCGCTCATGTACTGTGCAAGAGTCGAAAAAGCTGAAGCGCGTTAAAAGTATGAACCAATTGCTCAGCTTGTCATCAGGGTTGTGCATGATAAATACTTTGTGTTAAGAAGACAGAGCTTGACAAGACTATATGATTTTGTAGGGATAACTTATTTTAGCATTGATATTTTGAAAGACATGGTTACTTGTTGATATGCTTGAGTATCTAAATTATTATGTCAAAACTAGACTATTGCTTTGAATCACATAAAAAGTCCAGATGTCCATGCTATAAAGAAAATAATATGATATGACATGTTAAACAACACTCCACATCAAAAATTCTGTTTTTATCACTTACCTACTCAAGGACGAGTAGGAGTTAAGCTTAGGGATGCTGATACATCTCCAATGTATCTATAATTTTTTTATTGTTCCATGCTGTTTTATTATGAATCTTGGATGTTTTATAATCATTTTATATCATTTTTGGTACTAACCTATTGACATAGTCCAAGTGCCAGTTCCTGTTTTTTACATGGCAGAAAATCAATATCAGATGGAGTCAAAATGCCACGAAACTTTACGGAGATTTTTTATGGGCCAGAAGGAACATGTTGGGCCCTGGTTGCACCTGGGGGGAGTCCCGAGGAGGGGACAACCCACCAGGGCATGCTAGGAGGCCCAAGCGCGCCCTGGTGGGTTGTGCCCACCTCGGGTGCCCCCCGGACCGCCTCTTTGCTCTATAAATACCCCAAAAATACTAGAACCCGAGGGGAGTCGACAAAATATTCATCCAGCCGCCGTAGAGTCCAGAACCACCAGATCCAATCTAGACACCATCTCGGATGGGGTTCACCACCTCCATTGGTTCCTATGATGATGCATGAGTAGTTCTTTGTAGACCTTCGGGTCCATAGTTAGTAGCTAGATGGCTGCATCTCTCTCTCTCTTGATTCTCAATACAATGGTCTCTTGCAGATCCATATGATGTAACTCTTTTTGTAGTGTGTTTGTTGGGATCTGATGAACTTTGAGTTTATGATCAATCATATCTTTTTATATCCATGAAAGTTATTTGAGTTTCTTTGATCTCTTATATGAATGATCTCTTATAGCCTCGTATTTCTTCTCCAATATTTGGGTTTTGTTTGGCCAACTTGATCTAATTATCTTTCAATGGGAAGAGGTGCCCAGTAGTGGGTTCGATCTTACGATGCTTGATCCTAGTGATAGAAAGGGAACTGACATGTATGTATCGTTTCTACTAAGGATAAAAAGATGGGATCTATATCTACGCAATAGATAAATGGATCTTGTCGACATCATGTCATCATTCTTATTGCATTACTCCATTTTTCCATGAACTTAATACACTAGATGCATGCTAGATAGTGGTTGATGTGTGGAGTAATAGTAGTAGATGCAGGCAGGAGTACTTCTACTAATCTTGGACGTGATGCCTATGTAATGATCATTGCCTAGATATCGTCATAATTATTTGAGGTTCTATCAGTTTCCCAGCAGTAATGTGTTTACCCACCGTTTGCTATCTTTCTCGACAGAAGCCACTAGTGAAACCTACGACCCCCGGGTATTCTTCCTCATATATTTGCTTGTGATCTAATTTTCCTTTGCATTTTTATTAAGATCTATTAAACCAAAAATACAAAAATACTTTGCTGCACTTTATTTTATTTGTGATGTATTATTTCAATCTACTACAAATTTGTGGCATCGTTACCCGAAAGGGATTGACACCCCTTTAACATGTCGGGTTGCGAGGTGTTGTTATTTGTGTGCAGGTGTTGTTTATGTTGTGTTGCTTGGTTATCCTACTGGTTCGATAACCTTGGTTTCTTCACTGAGGGAAATACCTACTGTCGCTGTGCTGCATCATCCCTTCCTCTTTGGGGAAATACTAACGTAGTCCTAGCAGACAGGAGCTTTTCTGGCGCTATAGTCAGAGAGCAATCAGTGACCCTTCTTCTTGCAGCGCCGCCTCCTCGTTGGCAACCCTTCTTCTTGCAGCGCCGCCTCCTCGCCAGCGACCCTTCTTCTTGCTGCGTGGCCTCGTCGATATGGTCAGGTAATCCACACCCCACCCACCCCATCCTCCTCCTTCCCCGTCCCACATGCCCCGACCGACAGCGTGACACCTTCCGCCCAAATCACCGGCCCCGTCCTCCAATTAAGCACCGCCCACATCCATTTTGCACACATTATATCGTGGAGCTCAGTAGCATCTGGCAACGGAGAAGCAAATCGCGGCCATACGCGTGGACAAGGTCACTATGTCTGCCATGTGTGCTGACCACCAGACCTTGGAGGAGCACCTCGTCTTCGAGGCCACGATCGACACTGCCACACTGTTGTCTACTTTAAAATACAGCTCATGTTGTTTTCTCGAGGCCACCGCTAGTGCCTTCTTGTGATTTTTCCTCTGTAATGTTAGTATGCAATCTGATATTCTGAAAGGTAAACACATGAAACCTTTCTTGATGCAATGTCATGCCACCAAGATGATGTGGTAAAAAAAATTGGCATGTTTGACGAAAGTTTGAACACACACCCCTCACAAACTGAAGCAACTCACTAGAAGGCTTGTGGTTCTGAGAGGGAACAATGTGTGTTAGATGACGAATAGGAGATAGCTTCTCCTTACGGCCTTCAATTTTTTTCTACATTTAACGTGCACTAATACAACTGTCATGTGAGAATTTGGAAAACTTTAGGGGTCATTTGACCATTTAAAGACATTTAAGTGATTTTCTAGCCATTTAATGACCATAATTAAAATTTGAACTACATGTACGTGCGACAGCTAACCATAATGGTTTGAAAAATCATATTTGTGTACACATGTGTGAGTTAATTCCATTTGCGGTAAATTAGAAAGAATTTTCAAACATATTGGTCTCACGGCATGGACACATGCATGGAGTGCCATGGCATTTTAATTCCAAAAAATAAAAAAAAATGATCAGAAAAACATGAAACCTTGCTTGATGTAATGTCATGCCACCAAGATGATGTGGTAAAAAAATTGGCCTGTTTGACAAAAGTTTGGATACACACCCCTCACAAACCAGAGCAACTCACTAGAAGGCTCGTGGTTCCGAGATGGAACAATGCATGTTTGATGAAGAACGGGAGATAGCTTCCCCTTACAGCCTTCAATTTTTTCTATGTTTAACATGCACTAATACAACTGTCATGTGAAAAATTAGAAAATTCCAGGGGTCATTTGACCTTTTAGAAACATTTAAGTGATTTTCTAGCCATTTAATGACCGTAATTCAAATTTGAACTACATCTACATTCATATTTGTGTGCGAGTTAATTCCTTGTGCAGTAAATTAGAAGGAATTTTCAAACATATTGGTGTCACGGCATGGACACATGCATGGAGTGCCATGGCATTTTAATTCCAAAAAATAAAAAATGACCAGAAAAACATGAAACCTTTCTTGCTGTAATGTCATGCCACCAAGATGATGTGATAAAAAAGTTGACCTGTTTGACGGAAGTTTGGACACACACCCCTCACAAACCGGAGTAACTCACTAGAAGGCTCGTGGTTCCAAGAGGGAAGAATGCATGTTTGATGATGAACCAGAGATAGTTTCCTCTTACGGCCTACATTTAAGTGATTTTATAGCCATTTAATGACCATAATTCAAATTTGAACTACATATACATGCAACGACTAACCATAACGGTTTGGAAAAACATATTTTTGTGTACTTGTGTGCAAGTTAAAAAATCAACAGACGATGTAAATACACGGTGTTCAAAAAAGAAAATTTTAAGATCTCGCAAGAGAACCGCCCCCCACACGACTGGCACTCTATTTCGCGGCTCAAGGTTTGGTAGGTGAGTGGCGGAGGTCATTAATCAGACACAGTTCTGTATTGGAAACCGTCAGCTATTAAATTCACACATGGATTTTGCTACGAGAATCGTGTGTAATTCAAACTACAATACTCGTAAATTCCGGCGACCGGCGTGTGTACTGTTCCCATCGATCTAGATTTTGGCCGCCAATAAATACTACCTTGCTCACGTCGTTCTGCATGCATTCTCATCTACATCCTCCCCTCGCTCGCCCTCTCACTCTCTCAAATCTCTGCCATGGCGATGCCGGTCTGCCCACGCGCCGATGAGGAGTCGCCGCCCCTCGAGGATGCTCACTCGAATAGCAGCAACAAGGGCCCCTACACGCCGCCGGACAAGGTTGCGTCAGACCCCCAACTTTGGATTGGTTTTGGGGCTAGTACAATCTTTATCTGTGGAAGTCGCTGCCGCCGGCTGAGAAAGCTAGGCAAGTGTTGTTCAAGAAGGAGATGGCGGAGGAGGAAGCCAGGTACCAGGCGGTCTGTGAAGCCCGTGATGCCTCCTGGAAAAAGGAGGCGGCGGAGCTTTGGGGGCGGGTGCGTCATCGTGCGGAGCAGGTGTACGAAGACGAGTATTTCGCGAGGAAGGTCAAAGGCGCTGGGCGCCTCATCGCTGTGTGGAGGTGGGATGATAAGCTCCAGCGTACCACCGACGAGGAGCCCCGGTGGGCGCCCAATGAAATGGCAATATTGTTCGTGCTCGTCTGCCGGCAAGAGGCAGATCGGTACGTGAAGCGCTGTGAGGTGGAGGAGGCGGAGTACTGCCTCCGCACTGGGAAGACGCCATGCACCAGGGAGCTGCTGGCGAGCGGCTGCCGGAATATTGGCCCCAGGAGGGATTATTAGTTTTAGTATTGTTCGTTTTCAATTTTGTGCATTGTACCTAGTAGTTAAGTATCATCACATATATGTGATGATATTATATATATTCTTTGATGAACTAATGAGCAATTAATATATATATATTATGAATTCCATTTTCTATCTGTTTTTGTATACTAATTTGAATCTAGCTATTATCATCCACATATACAAAATGGAAAGTGTATATACACACATTGAAACACAACATATAAGAACGGAAAACGGAGTACACACATTGAAACAGAGCAATAAATAGAGTAATACTATGATTGTTGTGAATACATAGCTATCCACGTCGAAACAACTCAACAAAATAAAACACGTCCATGAGAACATGACTAGCAGCCCTTGCCTACGGTAGCTCTTGGCTCTGCCTGAACTCGTGCAGACGTTCGCCCGAGTGGTCGACACGCTCGCGATACATTTGGAGCACGGTGTCGAGCTCCAACTTGGCTATTTCATCAGAGATCACTAGCTCGATGATGCGACGGCCATGTTCCTCTACTGCACCCAGGTGGACACCTGGGCTAAGGAGGCGGTCGATCCTACCGACCAACGCGTTGGCATCGAGTCGGCCACGGACAAGGCGAATGGCGCGACCCATGCGAATGGTGCGGCGGGTGCCCGGTGCAAGTACGGCGCAGAGGGCCTATGCCCACTCCTGGAGAGGAATGTGGGTACTGACGGGATGTGTACCCAGCTGGGACGCCCTGTCGACAGCAGGCAAGCACCGATGGATCCTCTCTTGCTGTGTGGCGCGCCGCGCCTCTCGATCTGCGGCGCTCCAATGGTCTCGCCATGCGGCGAGCTGCAGCCTATCGACATAGACGTGGCTAGCTTGCTCTGCGGTGCGCCATCGATCATGTTGTGTGGCGAGCTGCAGCCTCTCGGTACTGACATGCCTATCTTGATCTGCGGTGCTGAAGCACAATGCGCCAAGGGTCTGCTAAACCCAGGCGATGACGTGCATCACGGCGTCTAATTCCTGCTCGTCCTCGAGTAGGTAAATGATAAAAAAGATAATTTTTGATGTGGAATGCTAGCTAGCACAATCTTGATCATGTAATCTAATCATGGCATGAATATTAAGACACGAGTAATTCAAAGCAATAGTCTATCATTTGACATTAAGACAATAATACTTCAAGCATACTAATAAAGCAATCATGTCTTTTCAAAATAACATGTCCAAAGAAAGTTATCCCTACAAAATCATATGGTCTGGCTATGCTCCATCTTCACCACACAAAATATTCAAATCATGCACAACCCTGATGACAAGCCAAGAAATTGTTTCATACTTTTGACGTTCTCAAACCTTTTCAACTTTCACGCAATACATGAGCGTGAGCCATGGATATAGCACTATAGGTGGAATAGAATATGATGATGGAGGTTGTGTGGAGAAGACAAAAAGGAGAAAGTCTCACATCGACGCGGCTAATCAACAGGCTATGGAGATGCCCATCAATTGATGTCAATGCGAGGAGAGGGGATTGCCATGCAACGGATGCACTAAGATCTATAAGTGTATGAAAGCTCAAACTGAAACTAAGTGGGTGTGCATCCAACTTGCTTTCTCATGAAGACATAGGGCATTTGAGGAAGCCCATCGTTGGAGTATACAAGCCAAGTTCTATAATGAAAATTCCCACTAGTATATGAAAGTGATAACTCAACAGATTCTCTATATGAAGAACATGGTGCTACTCTAAAGCACAAGTGTGGTAAAAGGATAGTAACATTGTCCCTTCTCTCTTTTCCCTCATTTTTTCTCTCTCTTTTTTTGTAGGATTCTTTGGCCTCTCTCTCTCTCTTTTGGGCTTCTCTAGCCACTTTTATTTTGATAACCTCACATGTGACAATGTTCTAATAATGATGATCATCACACTTTTATTTACTTACAACTCAATATTACAACTCGATACTAGAACAAAATATGACTATATGAATGCCTCTGGCGGTGTACCGGGATGTGCAATGATGCATGAGTGACATCAAAAAATGGACAAGCCATGAAAACATCATGCTAGCTATCTTATGATCATGCAAAGCAATATGACAATGAATGCTCAAGTCATGTATATGATGATGATGATCATGATGGAAGTTGCATGGCAATATATCTCGGAATGGCTATGGAAATGCCATAATAGGTAGGTATGGTGGCTGTTTTGAGGAAGATATAAGGAGGCTTATGTGTGATAGAGCATATCATATCACGGGGTTTGGATGCACCGACGAAGTTTGCACCGACTCTCAAGGTGAAAAAGGGCAATGCATGGTACCGAAGAGGCTAGCAATGATGGAAGGGTGAGAGTGCGCTTAATCCATGGACTCAACATTAGTCATAAAGAACTCACATACATATTGCAAAAATCTATTAGTCATTGAAACAAAGTACTACGTGCATGCTCCTAGGGGGATAGATTTTTAGGAAAAGACCATCGCTGGTCCCCGACCGCCACTCATAAGGAAGAGAATCAATAAATACCTTATGCTCCAACTTCGTTACATAACGGTTCACCATACGTGCATGCTACGGGAATCACAAACTTCAACACAAGTATTTCTACAATCCACAACTACCCACTAGCATGACTCTAATATCACCACATTTATATCACAAAACTATTGCAAGGAATCAAACATATCATATTCAGTGATCTACAAGTTTTATGTAGGATTTTATGACTAACCATGTGAATGACCAATTCCTATCATCTCTCTAAATAGATATAAGTGAAGCAAGATAGTTTAGTTTTTTCTACAAAATATATGCCCACGCTCTAAAAAATATAAGTGAAGCAAAAGAGCATTCTACAAATGGCGATTTTCTATGTGAAGAGAAATAGGCAATCCAAACTTCAAATGATATAAGCGAAGCACATGAAGCATTCTATAAAGCCATACTCAAAAGATATAAGTGAAGTGCAAAGAGCATTCTATAAATCAACCATGGACTATCTCATACCAACATGGTTCATAAAATAAAAGTGAAAACTAAATGCAAAAGACGCTCCAAGATTTGCACATATCACATGAACAAAACGAATCCGAAAACATACCGATACTTGTTGAAGAAAGATGGGATGCCTTCCGGGGCATCCCCAAGATTAGACGCTTGAGTCTCCTTAAATATTTACTTGGGTTGCCTTGGGAATCCCCAAGCTTGAGCTCTTGCCTCTCTTCCTTCTCCTCACATCGAGACATTCTCGATCTTCGAGCACTTCATCCACACAAAACTCAACAGAAAGCTCGGTAAGATCCGTTAGTATAATAAAGCAAAACACTACTCTAAGTACTGTTGCAAATCAATTCATATTTTTTTTAATAGTAGCTACTGTAATATAACTTTTCCATGGCTTAATACACTGATAGAAATTGATAGTTTCATCAAAACAAGCACACTATGCATCAAAAACAGAATCTGTCTTAAACAGGACAGTCTGTAGTAATCTGAACATTCACCATACTTCTGTTACTCCAAAAATTCTAAAACAATTAGTAAAAATAAAAAAAAATAGTAAGACAGTACAAAAAGTTTCAGAACCGTTTGACATCGTAGTAAAAAATGTAAAATCATGCACTACAGCCAAAGTTTCTGTCTTGCACCGCACAAACCAACAAGCAATGTAAACATCCTAAAGGCAAATCTTGGCACATTATTTTTATTTTCAAACTTTATAAAAGCACACAACATAAATAAATGACTCTATAAAACTTCTGGGTTGTCTCCCTGGCAGCGCTTTCTTTAGAGCCATTAAGCTAGGCATATAGTGCTCAAGTAATGGATCCACCCGGATCCCAAGGTATATCAAAGCCAATTTTAATTAACAATGATTTGTGATTTATTAGTGAGCACAAAGTAACATATATCATGCAACAACGAAGTCTAACTCTCTTCCTATGCATCTGCATGTCATAAAAGAACAATTCATGCACACATAGTAAAGGCCAATGCATAGTATAAACAGTTTGTTGCAATTTTATCATATTGGAAACATGGAGAGGCAGAGATGCAGTTCCTCTCTCATAATAATTGCAAGTAGGAGAAGCAAGCACATGCATAGTATATCTATCAAAATCATCATGTGTAGTAGTAAAATGTAACCCATCAATATAATCCTTAATAAGGGCAAACTTCTCTGATATAGTGTAGTCGGGAGAATTAAAAAAGATAATAGGACTATCATGCGTGGGTGCAATAGCAACAATTTCATGTTTAACATAAGGAACTATAGAAAGTTCATCTACATAAGCATAATTCATATTGGCATCCTGGCCACAAGCATAGCAAGCATCATCAAAAAGGGATATTTCAAAAGAATCACCGGGATCATAACAATCATCATAGCATTCATCCTTTGGTAAGAATGGAGGGAAATTAAACAATGTATGAGTTGAAGAGTTACTCTCATTAGAAGGCGGGCACGGGTAGCTAATCCGCTCTTCCTCCTTTTGTTCTTCGCTCTCGTCCTCATCCTTTTCATCCAATGAGCTCACAGTTTCATCAGTTTCTTCTTCCATAGACTCCTGCAAAATATTAGTCTCTTCTTGGACAACGGAGACTCTCTCAATAAAATCATCAATATCGGAATTGAATTCATAATTCTTGTAGCAAAATTTAAGTACAGCAAAAATTTCAGGTATGTAAAGAACATCATCAAGATTTTCACACTCTTTAAACAAAGATTCAATTTCATAAGCACCCATAAAAGCAACGAATTCTTCTATTTGTTCCACATCATAGTAATCATATATACCATTAGCATAAGAAGCTAAGGTTCCATCATCATTAAATTTGCATGAAAAGGGAAGGTTTGGAGCCTTCATCCTAGAGCAACAAGTATAATCATATCTCAAGCATAGCTCCCGAGCATACCACTTCAATATATGAATTTGATCCCATACTAGTTTCCCTTTTTGAGTCAAGCGATAATCCCTAAAGTTTTCACATTAATCCAATGTTACTCCCATTATAAAGTTGAATGGGGTTTTCTCAGGATTTTCAAAGTAGTACATAATATCTTTCACATAATGAGCATCGAGGGTTTTAGGAGGTTCCCCATCTCCATGAGTAGCAAGTAAACCTATTTTTGGTATTTCATATTCCATATCCATAAGTAAAGACAGAGAACAACTTAGAATAGCAAAGAAAAATTACTTAGTGATAAATCAAACAAGCACACACAAGAATATTCACCCCACACAATAACTCCCCGGGAACGGCGCCAGAAAAAGGTCTTGATAACCCACAAGTATAGGGGATCAATTGTAGCCTCTTTCGATAAGTAAGAGTGTCGAACCCAATGAGGAGCTAAAGGTAGAACAAATATTCCCTCAAGTTTTATCGACCACCGATACAACTCTACGCATGCTTGACGTTCACTTTACCTAGAACAAGTATAAAACTAGAAGTACTTTGTAGGTGTAACGGGATAGGTTTGCAAGAACATAAAGTGCACGTAAATAAAAACTAGGGGCTATTTTAGGTAAAGAAGCAATAAAGTTAGTATAGCTAGTGTGGAAAAGTGGTGGTAGGAGTTGCGAAATTGTCCCTAAGCAATTGACTACTTTACTAGACCGATAGCAAGTTTTATGTGGGAGAGGCCACTGCTAGCATGTCATCCCTGACTTGGAATTCTATGCACTTATGATTGGAACTATTAGCAAGCATCCGCGACTACTAACGCTCATTAAGGTAAAACCCAACCATAGCATTAAGATATATTGGTACCCCTTCAATCCCGTATGCATCAATTTCTATGCTAGGTTGAAGCTTCTGTCACTCTTTCCCTCCAATACATAGTCCTATCAACATAAAACTAACCCTATGGTGTGATCCACGCGCGCGCTCATATGATGGGCACCAAAGGACAGCAACATAACCACAAGAAAATTAAACCAATCATAGCAATTCACCAATTACTGATAGGACAACGAAAATCTACTCATACATCATAGGATGGCAACACATCATTGGATAATAATATGAAGCATAAAGCACCATGTTCAAGTAGAGGGTACAACGGGTTGCGGGAGAGTGGACCGCTATAGATAGATGGGGGAAGGTGATGGAGATGTTGGTGAAGATGACGGAGGTGTTGGTGTAGATTGTGGTGATGATGATGGCCCCGACGGTGTTCCGGCGCCACCGGAAGAGAGGGGGAGAGGGCCCCCCTTCTTCTTATTCTTCCTTGACCTTCTCCCTAGATGGGAGAAGGGTTTCCCCTCTGGTCAATGGATTCCATGGCATGGGAGGGGCGAGTGCCCTTCCAGATTGGATATGTCCCTCTGTCTCTCTTTGTTTTTGCGTTTCAGATTCTGGCCTTTCACCGTTTCTTATATTCCCGGAGATCTGTAACTCCGACTGGGATGAACTTTTAACATGATTTCTATCCGGATATTGGCTTTCTTGCAGCAAAAGAATGGCACCAATCGCCTTATGGGGTGGCCATGAGGGCCCAGGGCGCGCCTGACCCCCTGGGGCTTGCCCCCCCTGCCTCGTGCCCCCTCAGGCATCGTCTCGCGTTGATTCTTCTTCCCAAAAATCACATATATTCCAAAAAAAATTCTGTTAGTTTTTATCCCGTTTGGACTCTGTTTGATATGGATTTTCTGCGAAACAAAAAACATGCAACAAATCGGAACTGGCACTGTGCACTGGATCAATATGTTAGTGCCAAAAATAGTATAAAAAGTTGCCAAAAGTATATGAAAGTTGTATAATATTGGCATGGAACAATAAAAAATTATAGATACGATGGAGACATATCAGCGTCGTCCATCGCATTGCCGGGGAGTGCCTCGGCCTCGACAGGCCGTGGTGCCTGCTCATTTTCCTCGTCGACGAGGTTGATGGCAGAGGCGGCGCTTTAGTGGGTTGTCATGCTTGGAAAAGGTGGATGTGCTACAGGCTGCGCTTGTTGCCTCCGTGCGTCGCGCGCCGCCTAGGTTTATGTGCAATATTGCTGGGTGGTGGGAAACAGGTGAGGAAATGGCGGGAAATTATGGCGTGTTCATAAAATGCCATCAACTAATGGAAACTTAACATAGAAGGAACATCGAGCTAGCACAAGAAGTAGATGATGATCAGATGATCATTTATCCTAGTTAATTATTCATGTAATAGTTTACTTTGGTGTGTGGAAATGTCATGTGTGTACTAGCCACCTATGTAATTGGATGTTTGTCGCGTATTACACACATCTTGTTTATGTGAAACGTTTCTATTCTCTTGGCTCAACACACATAGTTTATCCGAATGAACTGTATGCCCTCCATTGGACACACCTTGATCTGGTTGAACCGTTTCTGTTGTGTTGCCTAATCGAAAATAGTTCATCCGAGTGAACCGTATGCCGTATATCGCACACACCTTGATCTGGCTAAATGTTTCTTTTGTGTTGCCTAATCACAAATAGTTCATCCGATTGAACTGTATGCCATATATCGCACACACCTTCATCTGGCTGCCAATTTCTTTTGTTACTCCTCATCGCAAACAGTTCATTGAACTGAACCGTATGCCCTGCATCACACACGCAACTAAAATATGAACTGTGTTTGATGCATCCGTCATCGCAAACGTTTTACACCTTTTTTGACGGTTTTTTACACCACTATTTGCAATTATTGCATCGCACACAGTTTCATCGAAGGGTCTCTAATCGTAGTGTCGCGTTAGCAGCATCCTGCAGTAATGTATCTTCCTTTCTGATCTGCTCTACCTAGCTGCCTTTAGTCTTCGTGCTTTCACTATATTGCTTACTTGAATATGGCATATCTAGAGTAGTTTATCTTTCGCTGCATATCATATAGGTTCAATTTGATGATTGTCTTCAAAGACCTCATGTTTTGAAGACTTTCATAAAAATCGCCTATTCACCCCCCTCTAGTCGATACTAGCACTTTCAAGTTTGATGCCGAAAATTGGCATGCCAAAATTTGGCAAATGCCAAATATTGGCTAGTGTTTGGTTGGTTACCAACTTTACTTGCCAACCTCACAAGAAGTTGCCAATTTTTGACAACTTCTAGATTGCCAATATGTAACATCCCAAATTTTCAATTTGGAATGTTATACAATAGCTCCTCATTGCATATCATATTTTATTGCATTTTGGTTGATCCTAGAAATTTCACGCAACTCAAGGACCCTCGGAGAGAGTTGGGGATTTCGTTATTTTCATATTTGGGTTTTCTCAAATTTTGAAAATAGGGTCATTTGATTTTATTTATTTTATCTTCAATTATTTCTATTATAAAAATATGAGAGAGGGAATAAAATGACTTTCCCAAAATAAAGAAATATTGAGGATTTAATAAAAAAATCGAATAAGATTTTATTTCTGTTTTATTTGCTATTTTATTTGAATTTAGGAAAAATGCGCATTTTTCAAAATTGCATTTAGGCCCCAAATAAATGTTCATCATGTGCGGCTTGATTTTAGGAGCCGGGGAAAATTTATTTCGGGATTTTTGGAGTCCTTTTAGTATTCCTTTTGTTTTTTTTCTGAGCGTAATTTTTTTTAAAAAACGCCCGAACCGACCTACGGGACCTATCCGGCCCGGACTCCTCGGGGGGGAGGGGGTGGCTTTTTATACCGCGACCCCGGGCCGAGGCAACCCAGAGCCGCGCCGAGCCGCCCCAAAACCTAAGCGCCGCCGCCGCCACTGCACGCCGTCGCCACCGCCGCCGGGTTCGCCGCCGATGAGGTTGGCCGCCGCCGCCACCGTTTTTTTTCTTCAGAAAAACCGTTCAGTTTTTCCGTCGGTTTTTCATCGATTTTTTTAGATTCGTTTTTTAGATAGATCGGTTTTCTCGGTTTAGTTTATTTAGCGAGCGTTCGCTCGTTCGTTCGTTTTAACGAACGCGTTCATCGTTTAGATCCAGATAACGAACGTTTGTTCGTTAATCTGTTTATCGTTTTTCTTTTTCTCGGATTAAATCGGCGATTTTTCTGATCGCGATTTCTGATCCGATTTTCGTTCTAGTATAATTTTTCGCTCGTTTATCGGAATCAGGCGATTCAAGCGCCTGGAGTTTCATCTCGAAACCCTCTTTCCGTTTAACCAACTCAAACAAGTTTTTGCCTCTGTAAAATTTGACCTAGATCCAGAATAGTAAATGAAGCCTATTTCTTTTGTCGTTTGTTTTTCGTTGCTTCGTTCGATTTGATTCTTTTTGCCAACCGGAGTTCTTAAGTTGAACTTTCTGATTACGTCTCTTATTTGGGTTTTACATGTGCGTTAGTAGAGTACTTATTGTATGCTTGTTTGTTTGCGATAGAGTACCCGGAGTGCGCCGCTTGCTACTTCAAATCGCTAGGTTTCGCGGATCATCAGCAAGGCAAGTAACACTTTGATCATACCTCCTACTACCCGGTTTTTATTACATTATATCAACCCTCACACATTGCATGATTAGGATCTAATTAAAATGTGGGTTTGGGAAGTAGTTGAGGTAGTACCTATTACCTGTTTATTATCAAATCTTTGGGAGTTACTTATACGTTTGCTTATTATGCCATGCTATGCTAGTAGACGTGGATTGGGTGAGTGAAATCCATGACAGATGTGAGTTTGTTAAATTAATGGTTTATCTAAGGTGGCAACTTAAACACACATCTGGGTGGATTGAGGCACCTGGGTATTCCAGCGATTGCCTGTTTTTCTTTTGGACCGCCACCCAGGCTCAACGGGATCATGAGATTATTCATACTAGAATCTTCCGTGTGCAGCCACAAGCTACTATGGGTTCTAGCATAGTTGACTAAGTTGTGCGAACTCTTACAATGGTAGACTAGAAGATGTAGGGGAAAGTAGGTGTAACGGTCTACCCGATCATAAGGTGCTAGCGCTTCTGAAAGACTATGTCTCGGTCATCCGTTTCTCAAACACCAGGTAGTGCGAGAATACCAATGGAGGAGATCGAGTCTTGTGGGGAAAAGTGCGCAAACCTCTACAAAGTGTATAAACTAATCATGGTTAGCCGTGTCCCCGGTTATGGACAATTTGAGTATCTAGTACTTGGATTATCATGTGAATCTCATCATGTTACTCTAAATTAATTTGTTGGGTTTTTAATGATGATGTTTAATTGGGATTGAGAGTGTGTCTACACTCTCAATGTTTAACAACCACCATGATACTAATTAAAATGTATTCCTTTGCAGTAGGGAAAAATTGGCTTTACGCAAAACTGTAACCCTAGAGCTTTCCACCAGCCAAATATGCATGTAGTATAGCTTATTCCATTATTGCTCTCTATGTGTTACATTGCCAGCATATTCCATGTGCTGGCCCGTTTTGGGCTGCAACGTTCATGTTGCAGACTTTTCATATGACGATTAAGGTGCCTTTAGGTCGTGGTTCTATACTCAGTGATGCCGTTGGAGTTGATGGACTCACTTATCTTCCAAGCCTTCCGCTGTTATCGTTATTAGATGGCCTTAAGCCATATTTATTGTAATATGTTCTCTTTCGAGACACTCGATGTAATAAGTGTGTGATTGCTATTCTGTTATAAATCCTTCAAGTACTGTGTGGTGTCAGCATTACTGATCCAGGGATGACACCGGAGCACAGAGATTGGACCGTTTGAGGTCTGGTCGCTACAAGATGGTATCAGAGGACACGCTGACTGTAGGACACGACCACTAAGCTAAAGCCCTAGATCACTACTCACTCTTCTTATTCTGACTCCTCATCTTTTCTACTCTTTTAGGATGGCGGATGCAAGGAACAAGTTCACACAACCGGAAGAAGATACACCCTTTGGACGCCACTTGAAGGAAGTCACTAGATATCTGAACATAGGAGTACCAAGCTTCACCGGGACTTACAACGCCACTTTACCGGAAGAAGAGAGCTGGATGATTCAAGTTCAAGTTCCAGGAAGGATGTTCATGCCAGTCACTGAGCCCATAGAGTTTTCTTTTGATGCACCAACCTGGAGTCTAGGAAAGAGCATGACAGCTCACATTGTCATGGGACGCATTGGAGAAGATTACCGCAATGATCTCAAGGATACTATCTACCAGATTTGTGGGCCCTGAGATGAGCAATGGGATATGATCAGCACCAAGAAGGATAGATCAATTGCAGCATTTATCCCGGAGTTAAACCAGCACATTCGACGTCAGGAGAACCAGATGTGCGCCGACATGATAGATCTAAAGAAGGCGAAGACAAGAATCAAGAAACTAGAGGAAGAACTAAAGGCTACACGTGAAGATTATGAAGAGGAAATCGAAGTATTAGTGGAGAAGAATGATGATCTGATCAAGAAGATTGGAATATTTATGGGAGGCCCTACACTAGTAGAAGAAGACGAAGAACCCAAGGAGATTCGCTCGGAAGACTACATCATCATCGACGACGCTGACTCGGATCCATATGATAGCGATGATGACTATGTTGATGAAGCTGGAGCAGATATCATGGAGTCTGCAACCGAAGAATATTTCTAGTAGACCACCCCATCAGTAGTAGTAGTCCACCATGTAAATATAGTAGTCCGAGCACATTTGTGATAGTTCGATCGATTGTATGCCCTTGTTTGATTGAATGAAGTGAATTGTTTGTTTTTGCCTCATGTGCATATGGGTAGTGTTTTCTCTCTAGACCCCTCTCTGTTCTTAATCTCATCTTTTCTAAACCCTCAGATGCCTCCGAGATGTGACCCCGGATTTACCTTCCCGCCGGAGCTCACCCAGTTGATCCAGCAGCAGAACACATTGACGCGGTTGCTAGTCCAGAATCAGAATCAGGGGAACAACAACAACAACCCACCACCACCACCTGTTGATCACTTAGCCCGTTTTCTTAGGCTGAATCCGCCGGTGTTTTCCAGTAGCACCGAGACGATAGTAGAAGATGATTGGCTCTGCAAGACGTCTAGGGAGTTGACCACGGCAGGATGCACAAATGCGGAAAAGGTGAAGTTTGCCGCACATGAGCTTGACGGACCGCAGCATCATGGTGGGAGAATTTCACCACCACTTTCCCTATCAACACTATCACATGGGACCAGTTCCAGCAGGCTTTCCGTACTGCCCATGTTTCAGCAGGAGCTATGGCCATGAAGAAGTGAGAGTTTTGCAGCTTGCGCCAAGGAGGACGGATAGTTGGCCAGTATGTGGAGGACTTTAGAAAGCTAGCACGTTATGCCCCAGAAGACGCTGCTACGGATGCAGCTAAGCAGGAGAAGTTTCTGGAAGGTCTGAATGATGAGTTGAGCATGCAGTTGATGGTAGCAACCTTCATCAACTACCAGGAGTTGGTAGATCATGCTCTTATGATTGAAGGGAAGCAACATCAGATTGAGAATCGCAAGAGGAAGTATGGACAAGGGAAGTACAATTCTGGAGCTCAGCAGAAGCCACGTTTTACCCCTAGACCGGGAGGACATTTTGAGCATACCCATGGAGGAGGTAGCTCGCACAATCATAATGGCACCAAAAATGGTAATGGGAATGGAGGAAGCAACGGCCAGAACCGCACCAACCCATCAACCCCAGCCAAGAGAGACCTGAGCCAAGTCACTTGCTTCAAGTGCCAGAAGACCGGACATTATGCAAATGAATGTCCTGAAGCCCAGAATGGAAATGGCAATGGAAGCTCGGGGAAGAAGCCTAACCCTTTCAACAGGGGACAGATGAACCACGTTAACGTGGAGGAGGTTGAAGAGCAGCCCGATGCAGTAATCAGTAAGTTTTTGGTTAAGTCATTTACTGCACTCATTCTTTTTGACACTGGTGCATCGCATTCATACATATCAAGGGAATTTATGGATAAGTATAACCTGCCCACCAAAGTTCTTAGAACACCTATGCTAGTAAGCTCACCAGGAGCGGAGTATATGGCTAGTAAGGGATGTTTTCAAGTGCCATTGAGTATAGGTAGGCATGTGTTTCCCTCGGATTTGATCATTTTGGAATCACAAGGTTTGGATGTAATTCTGGTATGGATTGGCTATCGATGTATGGAGGAAACATCAATTGTGCCAGTAAGTCAATTTTGCTTACCACCCCAGAAGGAAGAAGGATCAAGTATGTATCCCGACATGTGCCGAAGAGGACTCAAGTAAATTCGTTAACAGGAGTTGTGCATGAGGAAGTACCAGTAGTGAAGGATTTCCCTAATGTGTTTCCAGAAGAGTTGCCAGGCATGCCGCCGGATAGAGATATTGAGTTTTTGATTGAGCTTTTGCCAGGCACAGGGCCAATACTAAGAGACCATACATGATGCCCGCAAAGGATTTGGAAGAGATTAAGAAGAAGATTAAGGAGTTACTAGATAAAGGTTATATTCGCCCAAGTTCTTCGCCTTGGGGATCGCCAGTACTTCTAGTGGAGAAGAAGGATGGATCGTTAAGGATGGTTGTTGATTATCGAGGATTGAATGAAGTAACCATCAAGAACAAGTACCCACTACCAATGATCAATGATCTGTTTGATCGATTGCAAGGAGCTAAGGTATTTTCCAAGATCGATCTGCGATCAGGATACCATCAGTTGAAGATTCGAGAATAGGATATACCTAAGACGGCTTTTACCACCAGGTATGGGTTGTACGAGTATACAGTTATGTCATTTGGTCTGACTAACGCACCTGCATATTTTATGAACATGGTGAACAAGGTGTTTATGGAGTTTTTGGATAAGTTCGTCATAGTGTTCATCGATGATATCCTGGTTTACTCGAAGAATGAAGAGGAGCATAAGGAGCATTTGCGTTTGGTACTTGGTAAGCTCAGAGAACATCAGTTATATGCCAAGTTTAGCAAATGTGAGTTTTGGTTGAAGGAAGTTGGATTTCTCGGACACGTTATATCCGGAGAAGGTATAGCAATAGATCCCACTAAGGTTGACACCATAACAAATTGGGAAGCCCCATCAACCGTTGGAGAGATCCGGAGTTTTCTTGGACTTGTAGGATACTACCGGAGATTTATTGAAAATTTCTCGAAGATTGCAAAGTCTATGACGGAGTTGTTGAAGAAGGATACCAAGTTCATATGGACCGACGAATGTGAGGCCAGTCTCCAGGAGTTGAAGAAACGTTTGGTTACATCACCAGTGTTGATTTTGCCGGATTAGACCAAGGATTATGATGTATATTGCGACGCTTCACGCCGAGGACTTGGAGCAGTGCTTATGCAGGAAGGAAGAGTTGTTTCATATGCCTCACGACAGCTTAAGCCTCATGAGTTAAATTATGCCACGCATGATTTGGAATTAGCCGCCGTAGTGCATGCATTGAAAACCTGGAGACACTTACTCATTGGAAACCATTGTGAGGTGTACACGGATCACAAGAGTTTGAAGTATATTTTCACGCAGAAGGAGTTGAATCTCAGGCAAAGGAGATGGTTGGAGCTCATCAAGGATTATGATATGAGATTGCATTACCATCCCGGAAAGGCTAACGTAGTAGCTGACGCGTTGAGCCATAAAAACCATGTCAACACCTTAATGACGGGAGATTTACCAAGGGAGTTAGCCGAGAATCTTCGTGAGCTATGTTTGGAGATAGTTCCGAGAGCTATGTAGCAGCATTGGAGATTCAGTCTACTTTGATGGATAAGATCAGAGAAGCTCAAAAGACTGACAAACAGATCACCTCTATTAAGGAGAAAATGAGCAAAGGAAAAGCTAAAGGATTTCGTGAGGATGAGAATGATAACTTATGGTTTGAAGACCGTGTTTATGTGCCTAATGATTCGGAGATCAGGAAGTTAATTCTGCAAGAGGCCCATGATTCACCATATTCGATTCACCCAGGAAATACCAAGATGTATTTGGATTTGAAGGATACTTTCTGGTGGACCGGAATGAAGAAGGATATTGCGGAGTATGTAGCAGTTTGTGATGTATGTCAGAGAGTAAAAGCAGAGCATCAGAAGCCAGTGGGATTGCTACAGCCATTGCCAATACCCGAATGGAAGTGGGATAAGCTAGGCATGGATTTTATTACAGGATTGCCCAGAACACATTTAGGCTATGACTCGATATGGGATGTAGTCGATCGTTTGACAAAGGTAGCTCATTTCATCCCAGTGAAAACTACCTATACTAGTGCCAAGTTGGCAAAGATATACATGACCAGGATCGTATGTCTGCACGGAGTTCCAAGGAGTATTGTATCAGATAGAGGAACCCAGTTTACCTCAAAGTTCTAGAATCAGTTGCATGAAACTTTGGGTACCAGGCTAGAGTTTAGTACAGCTTTCCATCCGCAAACAGATGGACAGACTGAGAGAGTCAATCAGATTTTGGAGGATATGCTGAGAGCTTGTGCGCTGGATTATGGATCTGGTTGGGACGAGAATTTGCCATACGTAGAGTTCTCTTATAACAAAAGTTACCAATCCAGTTTGAAGATGGTCCCTTTCGAAGCCTTGTATGAAAGGAGGTGCAGGACCCCATTGTCGTGGGATGAAGTTGGAGACCGCCAGTTGTTTGGACCGGATCTGATTAAGGAGTCTGAACAGAAAGTAAAACTGATTCGCGATAGGCTCAAGGTAGCCCAGTCCATGCAGAAGAGCTATGCAGATTCTAAATGCAAGGAGTCAGTTTACAAAGTTGGAGACCGAGTTTATCTTTGAGTATCTCCACTTCGAGGAGTTAAGCGTTTTGGAGTGAAGGGAAAGTTAGCACCACGTTTTGTAGGACCATACAAAGTTTTGGAGCATATGGGAGAAGTAACCTACAAGTTGGAATTGTCCGAAGGATTGTTAGGAGTTCATGACATGTTCCACGTTTCCCAGTTGAAGAAGTGCCACGCAGAGATGGCTGATATACCGCTGAGAGACACAGTACCGCTGGAAGCAAATCAGTTGGACAGTGATATGACCTATGAGGAGAAACCAGTCAAGATTCTTGAGTATGCCAGCTGAGTCACCCGCAACAAGGTTATCAAGTTTTGTAAAGTTCAGTGGAGCCACCACACGGAGGATGAAGCCACCTGGGAAGGAGAGGAAGATCTGTTGAAGGACCACCCTCACCTATTTTCTTGCCAACCCGAATCTCGAGGGCGAGATTCATCTTAAGGGGGGTAGGTTTGTAACATCCCAAATTTTCAATTTGGAATGTTATACAATAGCTCATCATTGCATATCATATTTTATTGCATTTTGGTTGATCCTAGAAATTTCACGCAACTCAAGGACCCTCGGAGAGAGTTGGGGATTTCGTTATTTTCATATTTGGGTTTTCTCAAATTTTGAAAATAGGATCATTTGATTTTATTTATTTTATCTTCAATTATTTCTATTATAAAATATGACAGAGGGAATAAAATGACTTTCCCAAAATAAAGAAATATTGAGGATTTAATAAAAAAATCGAATAAGATTTTATTTCGGTTTTATTTGCTATTTTATTTGAATTTAGGAAAAATGCGCGTTTTTCAAAATTGCATTTAGGCCCCAAATAAATGTTCATCCTGTGCGGCTTGATTTTAGGAGCCGGGGAAAATTTATTTCGGGATTTTTGGAGTCCGTTTAGTATTCCTTTTGTTTTTTTCCGAGCGTAATTTTTTAAAAAAAACGCCCGAACCGACCTACGGGCCGTATCCGGCCCGGA
>NC_041390.1:226995255-227003352 GCF_002162155.2 Triticum dicoccoides
CGACCCCGGGCCGAGGCAGCCCAGAGCCGCGCCGAGCCGCCCCAAACCCTAAGCGCCGCCGCCGCCACTGCATGCCGCCGCCGGAGTTCGCCGCCGACGAGGTTGGCCGCCGCCGCCGTTTTTTTCATGAATACCGTTCAGTTTTTCCGTCGGTTTTTCGTCGATTTTTTTAGATTCGTTTTTTTAGATAGATCAGTTTTTGTTCGGTTTAGTTTATTTAGCGAGCGTTTGCTCGTTCGTTCGTTTTAACAAACGCGTTCATCGTTTAGATCCAGATAACGAACGTTCGTTCGTTAATCTGTTTGTCGTTTTTCTTTTTCTCGGATTAAATCCGCGATTTTTCTGATCGCGATTTCTGATCTGATTTTCGTTCTAGTATAACTTTTCACTCGTTTATCGGAATCAGGCGATTCAAGCGCCTGGAGTGTCGTCTCAAAACCCTCTTTCCGTTTAACCAACTCAAACAAGTTTTTGCCTCCGTAAAATTTGACCTAGATCCAGAATAGTTAACGAAGCCTGTTTCTTTTGTCATTTGTTTTTCATTGCTTCGTTCAATTTGATTCTTTTTGCCAACCGGAGTTCTTAAGTCGAACTTTTTGGTTAGATCTCTTATTTGGGTTTTACCTATGCAGTAGTTGAGTACTTATTGTATGCTTGTTTGTTTACGATAGAGTACCCGGAGTGCGCCGCTTGCTACTTCGAATCGCTAGGTTTCGTGGATCATCAGTGAGGAAGTCCTGGATTAGGGGGTCTCCGAACAGCCGGACTATATCCTTTGGCCAGACTGTTGGACTATGAAGATACAAGATTGAAGACTTCGTCCCGTGTCCGGATGGGACTCTACTTGGCGTGGAAGGCAAGCTAGGCAATACGGATATGTATATCTCCTCCTTTGTAACTGACCTTGTGTAACCCTAACCTCTCCGGTGTCTATATAAACCGAAGGGTTTTAGTCCGTAGGACAACAGACAATCATACCATAGGCTAGCTTCTAGGGTTTAGCCTCTCTGATCTCGTGGTAGATCTACTCTCGTACTACCCATATCATCAATATTAATCAAGCAGGACGTAGGGTTTTACCTCCATCAAGAGGGCCCGAACCTGGGTAAAACATTGTGTCCCCTGCCTCCTATTACCATCCACCTTAGGAGCACAGTTCGGTTCCCCCTACCCGAGATCCGCCGATTTTGACACCGACAATCAGCAAGGCAAGTAACACTTTGATCATACCTCCTACTACCCAGTTTTTATTGCATTAGATCAACCCTCACACATTGCTTGATTAGGATCTAATTAAAATGTGGGTTTGGGAAGTAGATGAGGTAGTACCTATTACCTGTTTATTATCAAACCTTTGGGAGTTACTTCTACGTTTTCTCATTATGCCATGCTATGCTAGTAGACGTGGATTGGGTGAGTGAAATCCATGACATATGTGAGTTTGTTAAATCAATGGTTTATCTAAGGTGGCAACTTAAACACACATCTGGGTGGACTAAGGAACCTGGGTATTCCAGTGATTGCCTGTTTTTCTTTTGGACCGCCACCCAGGCTCAAAGGGATCATGAGATTATTCATACCAGAAACTTCTGTGTGCAGCCACAAGCTACTATGGGCTCTAGCATAGTTGACTAAGTTGTGCGAACTCTTACATTGGTAGACTAGCAGATGTAGGGGAAAGTAGGTGTAACGGTCTACCTGATCGTAAGGTGCTAGCGCTTCTGAAAGACTATGTCTCGGTCATCCGTTTCTCAAACACCAGGTAGTGCGAGAATCCCAACGGAGGAGATCGAGTCTTGTGGGGAAAAGTGCGCAAACCTCTGCAGAGTGTATAAACTAATCATGGTTAGCCGTGTCCCCGGTTATGGAAAATTTGAGTATCGAGTACTTGGATTATCATCTGAATCTCATCATGTTACTCTAAATTAATTTGTTGGGCTTTTAATGATGATGTTTAATTGGGATTGACAGCGTGTCTACACTCTCAATGTTTAACAACCACCATGATAGTAATTAAAATGTATTCCTTTGCAGTAGGTAAAATTTGGCTTTACGCAAAACTATAACCATAGAGCTTTCCACCAGCCAAATATGCATGTAGTATAGCCTTATTCCATTATTGCTCTCTATGTGTTACATTTCCAGCATATTCCATGTGTTGACCCGTTTCGGGCTGCAACGTTCATGTTGCAGACTTTTCAGACAACGATTAAGGTGCCTTTAGGTCGTGGTTCTATACTCAGTGATGCCGTTGGAGTTGATGGACTCACTTATCTTCCAAGCCTTCCGCTGTTATCGTTATTAGATGGCCTTAAGCCATATTTATTGTAATAAGTTCTCTTTCGAGACACTCGATATAATAAGTGTGTGATTGCTACTCTATTATAAATCCTTCAAGTACTGTGTGGTGTCAGCATTACGGATCCAGGGATGACACCGGAGCACAGAGATTGGACCGTTTGAGGTCTGGTCGCTACACAATAGTTGGCTTGCCAAGTATTGGCAATGCCAAATGCTGGCATCAAACCGGCTTTGCACAGGCAGACGCTACTGCCTAAGCAGCTGGATCAATTTCTTTTTCATGAAGTATGTAGCTAGCTTTGCACTAACAACTACTCCCTGCGTTCCTAAATACTAGTCTTTCTAGAGATTTCAATATAGACTACATACGAATGTATATAGACATAGTTACTGAAGGAAATATGCCCTAGAGGCAATAATAAAGTTGTTATTTATATTTCCTTATATCATGATAAATGTTTATTATTCATGCTAGAATTGTATTAAGCGGAAACTTAATACATGTGTGAATACATAGACAAATAGAATGTCACTAGTATGCCTCTACTTGACTAGCTCGTTGAATCAATGATGGTTATGTTTCCTAACTATAGACATGAGTTGTCATTTGATTAACGAGATCACATCATTAGAGAATGATGTGATTGACTTGACCCATCCATTAGCTTAGCACGATGATCGTTTAGTTTGTTTCTATTGCTTTCTCCATAACTTATACATGTTCCTATGACTATGAGATCATGCAACTCCCGAATACCGGAGAAACACTTAGTGTGCTATCAAATGTCACAATGTAACTGGGTGACTATAAAGATGCTCTCCTGTGTCTCTGATGGTGTTTGTTGATTTGGCATAGATTGAGATTAGGATTTGTCACTTTGAGTATCAGAGAGGTATCTCTGGGCCTTCTCGGTAATGCACATCACTATAAGCCTTGCAAGCAATGTGACTAATGAGTTAGTTGCGGGATGATGCATTATGGAACGAGTAAAGAGACTTGATGGTAACGATATTGAACTAGGTATTGAGATACCGACGATCGAATCTCAGGCAAGTAACATACCGATGACAAAGGGAACAACGTATATCGTTATGCGGTTTGACCGATAAAGATCTTCTAGAATATGTGGGAGCCAATATGAACATCTAGGTTCCGCTATTGGTTATTGACTGAAGACGTGTCTCGGTCATGTCTACATAGTTCTCGAACCCGTAGGGTCCGCACGCTTAACGTTCGTTGATGATCGGTAATATGAGTTTATGTGTTTTGATGTACTGAAGATAGTTTGGAGTCCCGGATGTGATCACGGACATGACGAGGAGTCTTGAAATGGTCGAGACATAAATATTGATATATTGGATGAGTATATTTGGACACCGGATGAGTTCCGGGGGTCACTGGATAATTAAGGAGTGCTGGGGGTTATCGGAACCCCCGAGGGATCTAATGGGCCAACATGGGCCTTGTGTGAGAGAGAGGAGGGGGCCTTAGGGCTGGTTGCACGCCCCCCCTTGAGGAGTCCGAATTGGACAAGGAGGGGGGCAACGCCCCCTCTTTCCGTCCCTCTCTCCCTCTCCTTCCTTCCCCCTTCCTCCTCCTAGTTGGACTAGGAAAGGGGGAGTCCTACTCCTACTAGGAGGACTCCACCCCTCCTTGGCGTGCCCCATGGGCCGGCCGGCCTCCCCCCTTGCTCCTTTATATACGGGGGCAGGGGGCACCCTAGGACACACAAGTTGATCATTGATCTCTTAGCCGTGTGCGGTGCCCCCCTCCACCATAATCCACCTCGGTCATATCGTCGTAGTGCTTAGGCGAAGCCCTGTGCCGGTAGCTTCATCATCCATCATCATGCCATCGTGCTGATGAAGTTCTCCCTCGACACTCAGCTGGATCGAGAGTTCGTGGGACGTCATCGACCCGAACGTGTGCAGATCGCGGAGGTGTCGTACTTTCGGTACTAGGATCGGTCGGATTGTGAAGACGTACGACTACATCAACCGCGTTGTCATAACGCTTCCTCTTACGGTCTATGAGGGTATGTGGACAACACTCTTCCCCTCTCGTTGCTATGCATCACCATGATAGATCTTGCGTGTGCGTAGGATTTTTTTTGAAATTACCGCGTTCCCCAACGGTGGCTGCTACCTCTTGGGCACTGCGTTGGTTTTCCCCAAAGAGGAAGGGATGATGCAGCAAAGTAGCATAAGTATTTCCCTCAGTTTTTGAGAACCAAGGTATCAATCCAGTAGGAGGCTATGCGCGAGTCCCTCGTACCTGCACAAAACAAATAAATCCTCGCAACCAACGCAAATAGGGGTTGTCAATCCCTATAAGGCCACTTGCGAGAGTGAGATCTGATAGATATGATAAAGATAATATTTTTGGTATTTTTATGATAAAGATGCAAAGTAAAATAAAGGCAAAGGAAATAGCAAAGGAAATAACTAAGTAGTAGGAGATCAATATGATAAGGATAGACCCGGGGGCCATAGGTTTCACTAGTGGCTTCTCTCGAGAGCATAAGTATTCTACGGTGGGTGAACAAATTACTATTGAGCAATTGACAGAATTGAGCATAGTTATGAGAATATCTAGGTATGATCATGTATATAGGCATCACGTCCGAGACAAGTAGACCGACTCCTGCCTGCATCTACTACTATTACTCCACTCATCGACCGCTATCCAGCATGCATCTAGAGTATTAAGTTAAAAACAGAGTAACGCCTTAAGCAAGATGACATGATGTAGAGGTATAGACTCATGCAATATGAAGAAAACCCCATCTTGTTATCCTCGATGGCAACAATACAATACGTGCCTTGCTGCCCCTACTGTCACTGGGAAAGGACACCGCAAGATTGAACCCAAAGCTAAGCACTTCTCCCATTGCAAGAAAGATCAATCTAGTAGGCCAAACCAAACTGATAATTCGAAGAGACTTGCAAAGATAACCAATCATACATAAAAGAATTCAGAGAAGATTCAAATATTATTCATAGATAGACTTGATCATAAACCCACAATTCATCGATCTCAACAAACACACCGCAAAAAGAAGATTATATCGAATAGTTCTCCACAAGAGAGGGGGAGAACATTGTATTGAGATCCAAAAAGAGAGAAGAAGCCGTCTAGCTACTAACTATGGACCCCCAGGCCTGAGGTAAACTACTCACACTTCATCGGAAAGGCTATGGTGTTGATGCAGAAGCCCTCCGTGATCGATGCCCCTCCGGCGGAGCTCCAGAATAGGCCCCAAGATGGGATCTCGTGGATACAAAAAGTTACGGCGGTGGAATTAGGGTTTTGGCTCCATATCTGATCATTTGGGGGTACGTAGGTATATATAGGAGGAAGGAGTACGTCGGTGGAGCAACAGGGGGCCCACGAGGGTGGAGGGCGCGCCTGGGGGGTAGGCGCGCCCCTACCTCGTGGCCTCCTCTTTTCTTTCTTGACGTAGGGTCCAAGTCTCCCGGGTCTTGTTCGTTGAGAAAATCACGTTCCCAAAGGTTTCATTCTGTTTGGACTCCATTTGATATTCCTTTTCTTTGAAACCCTAAAACAGGCAAAAAACAGCAATTCTGGGCTGGGCCTCTGGTTAATAGGTTAGTCCCAAAAATAATATAAAAGTGGATAGTAAAGCCCAATAATGTCCAAAACAGTAGATAATATAGCATGGAGCAATCAAAAATTATAGATACGTTGGAGACGTATCAAGCATCCCCAAGATTAATTCCTGCTCGTCCTCGAGTAGGTAAATAATAAAAACAGATTTTTTTGATGCGGAGTGCTACTTGGCATCATTTTAATGTAATTCCTCTTAATTGTGGTATGAATATTCAGATCCGAAAGATTCAAGACAAAAGTTCATATTGACATAAAAATAATAATACTTCAAGCATACTAACAAAGCAATTATGTCTTCTCAAAATAACATGGCTAAAGAAAGTTATCCCTACAAAATCATATAGTCTGGCTATGCTCCATCTTCACCACACAAAATATTAAATCATGCACAACCCCGATGATAAGCCAAGCAATTGTTTCATACTTTTGACATTCTCAAAACTTTTTCAATTTTCACACAATACATGAGCGTGAGCCATGGACATAGCACTATAGGTGGAATAGAATGGTGGTTGTGGAGAAGACAAAAAGGGAGAAGATAGTCTCACATCAACTAGGCGTATCAACGGGCTATGGAGGTGCCCATCAATAGATATCAATGTGAGTGAGTAGGGATTGTCATGCAACGGATGCACTAGAGCTATAAGTATATGAAAGCTCAAAAAGAAACTAATTGGGTGTGCATCCAACTTGCTTGCTCATGAAGACCTAGGGCATTTTGAGGAAGCCCATCATTGGAATATACAAGCCAAGTTCTATAATGAAAAATTCCCACTAGTATATGAAAGTGATAACATGAGAGACTCTCTACTATGAAGATCATGGTGCTACTTTGAAGCACAAGTGTGGTAAAAGGATAGTAGCATTGTCCCTTCTCTCTTTTTCTCTCATTTTTTTATTTGGGCCTTTTTTATGGCCTCTTTTCTCTTTCCTTTTTTTTATTTTTCGTCCGGAGTCTCATCCCGACTTGTGGGCGAATCATAGTCTCCATCATCCTTTCCTCACTGGGACAATGCTCTAATAATGATGATCATCACACTTCTATTTTCTTACAACTCAACAATTACAACTCGATACTTAGAACAAAATATGACTATGTATGAATGCCTCTGGTGGTGTACCGGGATATGCAATGACTCATGAGTGACATGTATGAAAGAATTGTGAATGGTGGCTTTGCCGCAAATACGATGTCGACTACATGATCATGCTAAGAAATATGACAATGATGGAGTGTGTCATAATAAACGGAACGGTGGAAAGTTGCATGGCAATATATCTTGGAATGGCTATGGGAATTACCATAATAGGTAGCTTTGGTGGCTGTTTTGAGGAAGGTATATGGTGGGTGTATGATACCGGCAAAAGGTGCGCGGTATTAGAGAGGCTAGCAAAGGTGGAAGGGTGAGAAAAGTGTGTAGAATCCATGGACTCAACATTAGTCATAAAGAACTCATATACTTATTGCAAAAATCTACAAGTTATCAAAGCAAAGTATTATGTGCATGCTCCTAGGGGGATAGATTGGTAGGAAAAGACCATCGCTCATCCCCGACCGCCACTCATAAGGAAGACAATCAATAAATAAATCATGCTCCGACTTCATCACATAACGGTTCACCATACGTGCATGCTACGGGAATCACAAGCTTCAACGCAACACTACAAAAAAAAGACACATCCGTGCCATTTTGGGCCGAAAGAATTTTTTTTCCGTCATACATATGACACTTCTATGACGATAATTGTGACAAAACCCGGTATCATCATAGATGTGGTGGGCTCCTACTTCTATGACAAAAAATCATGACAGAAAATGGGCTTTTCGTCCTGGGCGGGACGGAGACGCAACTGCATGACATTCTTTGGGTCGTCCATGACGAAAAAAACCATGGTAGAAGCGAGTGGGAGGAAAATTTCGGTGAGTTCCCGGTTACGGTGGGAGGTCGGGGGCTGAGCGATGCGCGTTTCTCTCGTACACGTACACGCATGTGTGCAAGGCGTTGGCTCTAACTGAACCCGAGCGAGGCGTTGGGCTCTAACTGAACCCGAGCGATTGCACTGCAGGCTACGCGTTACTGAACCCGAGCGATCGATCGATGGCTGTTAACTGAACCCGATCGAGCGATTCCTTGGCTACTGCTGCTAACTGAAGCCGATCGATG
>NC_041390.1:227003462-227003991 GCF_002162155.2 Triticum dicoccoides
TTGCCTCTGGATGAATAGGAACCCATGGTGTCGAGGGCTGGATGAATAGTAGATGGTGGAGGGGTGGCCGTGGAGGGGTGGTTGAATAGGACCTCGTGGTGTGGAGGGCTGGATGAACAGTAGATGGTGGAGGGGCGCCCATGGAGGGGTGGTTGAACAGTAGCCGGTGGAGTAGCACGCGGTGGAGGCTGGATGAACAGGAGCCCGCGGAGGCTGGAGGAGGTCGACGGTAGCCCGTGGAGGCTGGAGGAGGTCGACGGTGGAGATGAACAGTATCCCGTGGAATCCCGTTTTGCGGTACGCCACACCCCTCCCCCCCATTTCGACTGTAGCGCTCCAACACAAGTCCGTTTCGTCCGTTTTGCGATACGCCACACCCCTCCCGATCAACAGGACCCCCGTTTTGACCGTAGCGCTCCAACACAAGTCTGTTTCGTCCGTTTTGCGGTACGCCACACCCCTCCCGATCAACAGGACCCCCGTTTCGACCGTAGGAGGTCCGTTTTGTCCGTTTTGCGGTATGCCACAC
>NC_041390.1:227004022-227013136 GCF_002162155.2 Triticum dicoccoides
TTTTGCGGTACGCCACGCCCCTCCCGATCAACAGGACCCCCGTTTCAACCTTAGGAGGTCCGTTTCCTCCGTTTTGCAGTACGCCACACCCCTCCCGATCAACAGGACCCCCGTTTCGACCGTAGGAGGTTCGTTTCCTCCGTTTTGCGGTACGCCACACCCCTCCCGATCAACAGGACCCCCGTTTTGACCGTAGGAGGTCTATTTCCTCCGTTGTGCGGTACGCCAGGCCTCGTTTCCATCGCCTCTTCCGTCCAAGCCCTCCCGGTGAACACGACCACGCATTCTGTTCCGACCCAGCCGCGTTGCCTCCCGATGAACATGACGCATTCCGTTGCCTCCCCATGAACACGACGACGATGACGTTGTTTCTCCGTTCTGACCCAGCCATGTACACGAGCCCTCGTCATACGTATGCGCGAGTAGGCGTTCGAGACCCCGCCCGTATGTACACATACGTGGCTGTATTTTCTTTCTTGCACCCTGGCCGCTGTACGTATGTGTACATGCTACGTGCGCGCCTCTACTATGACACGTGCGCGCCTCTAATCCACCAGTATATATGTACATATACATTCGCGACCAGAATGACAACGCAACGTACGCTTTGACCAGGTGGGTCCCGACTGTCAGGCACTTCCTTGCGTGGGAAGGTGTAGCTAGTGGGTCCCAGCAGTCAGGGGGGAAATGTTTTTTCGCGAAAAATTTAGGCCCGTCCGGTGGGTCCCTGCTGTCAGGTGGAGGAATAATTATTTTCCACGTAATAAGGAGGCACTTCCTTGCTGCCGCCGTGGACCCAGCTGTCAGCCTCTCCACGTACAGTCCACGTCCAATGGAAGCCGTTCCTTGACCACGTTGACCACACCGCGCCGAGAGCACCAGGGCGGTGGATGACGGCGAGGCCTAGGAAGGGGACGACGGGGAGCCGGGGAAGACGCGGCAGTGGAAGCCCCCCCGCGCGCGGAGAGGAGTACGAGGGTTCACTGGTTCGGCTGTGGTGTGAGGCTGCCGTCGTCGCAGGGCCTGGCCAATGGTGGGAATAGCAGGGGCGGTGAGGCCTCCACGGCAGCACAGCCGGCCACGGGAGGCAGGAGCATGCAGCATGACCGGCGCTGCTTTGGGCGGCTGGAGCAAGAAGACCAAAGGTTGAAGAAGCACTACGGCCGTTGGATGGACATCGTATGGTTAATGGAGCTAGAATCGTTCATATTGACTAAGTTGACAAAGCCTTTCGTCCCCGTCAACTTAGTAGGCCCACAAGTCAGCCTCCCACCAAGGTGGGGCCCAGCTAGCCGCGGGAGTATTCATTTTTTTGTGCGTAAAAAGGAGGCACTTCCTGTGGGTCCGAGATGACAGCGGGGGGAACGTTTTTTTCGCGAAATACGGTGGCCCGTCCGGTGGGTCCCAGTAGTCAGGGGGAAATGATTTTTTTTGCAAAATACTGGTGGCAGGGTCCCTGCTGTCAGGTGGAGGAATAATTATTTTGCACGTAATAAGGAGGCACTTCCTTGCTGGGGCCATGGACCCAGCTGTCAGCCTCTCCACGTACAGTCCACGTCCGATGGAAGCCGTTCCTTGACCACGTTAACCACGCCGCGCCGAGCGCACCAGGGCGGTGGACAACGGCGAGGCCTAGGAAGGGGACGAAGCGGAGCCGAGGAAGAAGCGGCAGTGGATGCCCATGCGTAGAGTACGAGGGCACTGGTTCGCTGCGGTGTGAGGCTGCCGTCGCCGCAGAGTAACAGGGGGTGTGGGTGAGTAGAGGGATGGCCTGGCCAGCGTGGGAGTAGTAGGGGGCGTGAGGCCTCCGCCGCATCGCAGCCAGCCACGGGAGGCAGGAGCACGAGGCACGGCCGGCGCTGGTTTGGGCGGCTGGAGCAAGAAGACCAGAGGTTGAATAAGCACTACGGCCGTTGGATGGCTATCGTACGGTCACTGGAGCTAGAATCATGCATTATTGACTAAGTTGACAAAGCCCTCCATCCCCGTCAACTTAGTAGGCCCACAAATCAGCCTGCCACTATACTGGGTCCCAGCTAACAGGGGGAGTATTCATTTATTTTGTGCGTAATAAGGAGACACTTCCTTGCGTGCGAAGATATAGCTGGTGGGTCTGAGCTGTCAGCGGCGGTAACATTTTTTTCGCGAAATACAGAGGCCCTTTCGGTGGGTCCCTGATGTCAGGTGGAGGAATCATTATTTTGCACGTAATAAGGAGGCATTTCCTTGCGTGCGGCCGTGGACCCAGCTGTCGGCCTCTCCACGTACAGCCCACTTCAGATGCATGTTGGTCATTGACCACGTTGACCAGGCCGCGTCGAGAGCACCAGGGCGGTGGATGACGGTGAGGCCTAGGAAGGGAACGACACAGAGGCAGGGAAGACTCGGTAGTTGTTTCCCACGCGGAGGGGAGTACGACTGTACGAGGGTTTACTGGTTCGTCTACCGTCGCCAGAGAATAATAGCAGGTGTGGGTGAGTAGAGGGATGGCTAGGCCAGAGATGGGAGTACGGTGAGGCGGTGAGGCCTGGGCGGGCAGCAGAGCCGGCCGCGGGGAGGAGGGAGCAGGCAGTCCTGCCGGCGCCTGTTTGAGCGGCTGGAGCAGGAAGAGCAGAGATTGAAGAAGCACGACGGCCGTTGGATGGACATCCAACAGTCACTGCTTGTGCGTCAACCTTTTTTTTAGGAAAGCCTCAAATCTGTGGAAAACAGCATACAGCTCATCTGCCATTATTTCTAATAATTTTCAGCCCATTTGCTAATTCTTAAGGTTTTTTTTTGGAGCCCATATTCTTTTTGTTAGCATTACAGCCCAAATTGTGGCCACGGTTAAAAAATTATACGAAATTTTGCATATTTCGGTGCAGTCCGAACTGTTTTTAATCCCGAAATTTCGACTCACATTCAAACTGATTTTAAAAATAAATGTATATCAATATAAAATCCAACAAATTATCCACGCATAAAAATTAATGTAATTTAAAATCTTGAAATGAAAAAAAGATATTTGAAACTAATTGCCGGTTTGATGTGTTTCAAAAATGTACAACCCATTTCTCATTACTGATGGGCCATTTTCTCAGCCAGCCGAATGAAAGCTCTCCTCGTCTTGAAAGATTTGCAGCCCAACAGGCCTGACAAAGCGACTTGGCAAATCACAAAAAAACTAGGCTGTGGCCGTGGACCTAGCTGTCAGCCTCTCCACGTACAGTACTCTTCCGATGGAAGTTGTTCCTTGACCACGTTGACCACGCCGCGCGGAGAGCACCACGGCGGTGGACGACGGCGAGGCCTAGGAAGGGGACGACGCGGATCCGGGGAAGACGCGGCAGTGGAAGCCCGCACGGAGAGGAGTACGAGGGTTCACTTGTTCGGCTGCGGTGTGAGGCTGCCGTCGCCGTAGGGCCTGGCCAGTGGTAGGAATAGTAGGGGCGGTGAGGCCTCTGCGGCAGCACAGCCGGCCATGGGAGGCAGGAGCATGCGGCATGACCTGTGCTGCTTTGGGCGGCTGGAGCAAGAAGACCAGAGGTTGAAGAAGCACTACGCCTGTTGGATGGACATCATACGGTCACTGGAGCTAGAATCGTTCATATTGACTAAGTTGACAAAGCCCTTCGTCCCCGTCAACTTTGTTGGCCCACAAGTCATCCTCCCATTATGGTGGGTCCTAGCTAGTAGGGGGTATTCATTTTTTTGTGCGTAATAAGGAGGCACTTCCTTGCGTGCAAAGATATAGCTGGTGGGTCCGACATGTCAGCGGGGGGAACGTTTTTTCGCTAAATAAAGAGGCCCTTCCGGTGGGTCCCAGCTATTAGGAAGTGGGTCACACCCTCGCTGGCACGCGCACCGCAGCCGATTGCTCATCGCAACCCACTTCCGTTGATGTGGTGCCACTGCTGCAAATCACGCAGAGTCATCCGTCGCGTCTCAACCACAATCCGCAACCCTGGCCAAGTCTTCTACAAATGCCCTAATCATGGGGTAATAATATGTTTAAGTGTTGTCATGCTGCTTTCAGTTGCTGATTTTTTAATAGTTTGGTTGATGATCTACCAATTTGATTCGTGCAGAAAAGGGAAGATTCGTGTGATTTGTATTTTTGGGAAGTTGCTGATGTGGGGGAATGCAACTATGCTGATTATTTGGTTAGCCGAGGAATCCCAATACCAGCAGGTTGGGGTGTTGGACAAGTAACTAAAGGAACGGCAGAAGAGGAAGATGCAGAGCAGAAGGTTAAAGATGCAGTTCCTCTGATCATGGCCAAGCAACAGCTGCTAAACGGCCTTGACAGCAATGAGGATATGAAAGTGCTTGTGAAGATAATGGACAAAATCGATGTGCTCTGTAGGATGATTGTCTCTTTATTTGCAGTGTATGTAGCACTCATGATGTATTCAGTGGCTACGACATGAGCACTTTGCTGAAACTAGTAATGAATGAAACCTGTGTAGCAGGCTGGGCGTAGTGTTTTGAACATCTAATGATTTCTATTAACGGAAATCAGGGGGTATCCCCTTTTGCTCATATAAATAAATAAATAGCAGAGGCCCTGTCGGGTCAGCTTTGTTCTCATTCGAAGACGTCGAGCAAATTGCAGTCCAACAGCAAATTATGTCATCAAATTCAAGTTTCACAGCCAAATATGCGTACAACTAAACAACAATGTCATCATGTTTTAGTTGTCATACAATCACCAAACACAAATCAGCAAACATAACAAGTGATGTTCTCATAGCAAAATACTAAACAACATGTTCATCAGGTTTCAGTTTTCATAGCAAACACAATTTCACATAGTAGATAAAAACGTCTTCTGACAGGCAAATACGACAAAAGCAATGTAATCATCATCCGCAGCAGCAGCGTCAACATCTTAGCCTTGTGTATCAGTCTGAATCGTAATTCCCCATGGTGTCATCTTCTTCTTCGTCCTCAACGTCCTGGAACATTGGCTTCTTCTTGATCAACTCTTGTATGTCCACAACACGACAGGCAATCTTTCAACCGGCGTCATTGACGTGATGGTTCTCAAAGATATTAAGAACATATGTGTTATCTTGTACATCAGGAGCAGTGTAAGCATCATCTTGTTGTGCAACTTCATTAAACGAATTCCTCTGCTCAAACCTTTGCAATACTCTCCAGTCATCGCTACGTGCAAATGTGTCTTCCAAGAAAAATATCTGTGTTGCTTGATTTGCCAAAATAAAAGGCTCGTTGGTCTGGTACGCCGCCTTGACATTGATGGATTTGAAATAATCCTCAGCTCTGGGTTTTGTGATCCTGGAAAACAGGTTATACCAACGACAGCACAACAGAACCACACACTGATGATCCTTGAAACTGGAGATATACTGCAACTGAACAATGTCTGTTATGTTAGCATACATTTCAGTTATCTCTTTGGCATATGTATCCGTGCTCATGATGGCATTGTTTTGTGTCTTCCTGCCTTCGTCTCGTGCAAGGGTGTTGTAGCGCACATCTCCAACAACGCAAGATTCATAATGTCTTACCCGAGTATCAGGACCCATTGCTAGTGAGTAAAGGGCATCATCAACTGCCTTCCCATCCTCCCGCATCTTTTTAACCTATGGTTAGAAAATAGACAAGCTGATCATCTTATGTACTCAATATATTAAAAAAACTGACAGTGCACTTCAAAAGCTTACATGGTTCTTGAACCATTTTGCAAATCCTGCCATAACCAGTTTGTCAATGTTTCTTGGATTTTGCGGCAGTAACTCCTCTTTGTAGATGTCGCACAACATAGTGATCACGTCAAACATCTAAATATATAAGAATGTGCTGAAAGTTTAGTATAAGCTGCAGTACTACACTTACTTGATATAAGGTAGTATCCCAGGACAGTTATTCAACACATACCAAACCATTTTGTCCAAATCTTTAGGTTTGTCCTCTTGTCGACTCTTCCCTGTAACTCGAACAGAATAATCGAAAACATTGAGCCCGGGATTGTCTTCACCCACCTCTTTGCTAAGCTGATCAGCTGTTTCAATGTATTTTGAGCAGAATGTCAACGCTTCTGTAGCAATGTAGGCCTCTGCAATGGAACCCTTGGGTCTAGCTCTGTTCCTAACATAGCCCTTGAAAGTGCCTAGCCGCCTTTCAATAGGGTACATCCAGCCATACTGTACTGGACCTCTAAGTAGTGCCTCATCAGGTAGATGAACAGCCAAATGCACCATCACATCAAAGAAGGCTGGAGGATATATCTTCTCAAGGTCGCATAGGATAGTTGGTATCTTGTCTCTAAGACGCTCCAAAGCATCTATCCTGATATTCCTACTGCAGAGTTCCCTGAAGAATTGTCCCAACTCTACAACTGCTCTGTATAAGTCAGGGCGGCCCAATCCTCTAAGGATAACAGGTAAAACCCTTTGAAGTAGGACGTGGCAGTCATGAGTTTTCAACCCTTGTACCTTGTTTCCATCTGCACTGACTCTCCTTTCAGGGTTGGAAGAAAATCCATGTGGGAATCTCACACATGATAGGACCTCGCAGAATTCTTTTCTTTTTACCTTGTCCAAGACGTACACAGCTGGTGCCATATCCCATGGTTTACCTTCATCTTGCACCTGCAAATCCTGTCTGATACCCAGGTGTGTCAAATCAATCCTAGATTTTTAGGTATCTTTCGTCTTGCCTTCAATATTAAGAAGTGTGCCAATAATGCTGTCACATATATTTTTCTCGATGTGCATCACATCAAGATTATGCCGCAGATCCAAATCTTTCCAATACTCCAAGTCCCACAAAGTGGACCTGCGGGTAAACAATAATCTCTCTTCTGCCCTGCCACGCTTCCTTTTCCCGCTACCATTATCAGGATGGTTTCCTGGTGTAATATGCCTGACCTTCTCTAATTCCACTTGCAACTCATCGGCGGTGAGCCTCTTTGGTGCATCACGGTTTTCATGCTTTGCATTGAACACATGTCTTCGGTATTTTCTAGGAAGCGGCTTGTCCTTGGCAAGGAAACGGCGGTGTCCAATGTAACAGATCTTGCTAAGTATTGCGTATGACAACAGATTCCTGTCACAGCGAACACATGCATTGTAACCATGTGTCGTTCACCTTGACATAGTGCCCAAAGCCGGATAATCATGGATGCACCAAATTATAACAGCACACAGAAAGAAATCAGCTGGTGGGCTGCTATATAGGTCTCGAGTGAGAACACCCTTCCATAGCTGTTGAAGTTCCTCCACAAGAGGCTCCATGAACAAATCAAAATCCTTTCCAGGACTTTTTGGACCTGGGATGAGCAAGGCCATCATGTAGTTTGATTCTTTGGTGCAGACATTTGGAGGCATGTTGTAAGGGATAACAAGCACTGGCCACATGCTATATGTGGCGCTCTGGTGGCCAAATGGGTTAAATCCATCTGAAGCTAAGCCAAGTCTAATGTTTCTCGGGTCAGCAGCAAACTCTTTGTGTTTATCATTGAAGCTTTTCCACTCACTACCATGAGATGGATGGCTCATTACATTCTGATCTCTGTACTCCTGGTTCCTAGAATGCCACAGTACATCCTCTCTTGTTTCAGCATCATGAAACAACCTCTGCAATCTTGGTGTAATTGGAAAATGTCTCAGAACATTATGAGGAATCCTCTTCACAGCATCGCCATCTTTCCATCTTGATGATTTGCATTTCGGGCATTCACTTAAGTTGGCATAATCCTTCCGGAACAGAACACAATTATTCTTACAAACATGGATCATATCATATCCAATTCCAACTGCACGAAGGAAATTCTTCATTTTACTGTAGGTGTGTGGCAGCTCAGACGCATCTGGGAAAGATTCGCGGAAAGAAGCCAACATCGCATCGAATGATTTGTTGGTCATCCACTCAGATGTCTTCACCTGAAGAAAGGTGACCATAGCTGAGAATACTGACAGGTTATTTCCTGGGGTGACAGCAACGTTGCATTGTTCCAACATGCGGGCCCACCGGTTTTCTTCTGCAGGTGAAAGTTCATGGAATGCATGAGCATTTCGTAGCATTGTTTCAATGTTGGTCAAACTCACTGGCTCCGCCACCACCTCCTCCTCCTCCTCTTCCACCTGAGCATCAGGCAGATCAAGATGGTGATCTGCTGCTTCCACGTAGTCAATAACATTGACGTTCACAGCTTCACCATGATGAACCCACCTAGTATATGTGATCGACATAACATACAAGTGTAGATTATTTTGCACAGTTGACTAGGGTCTTGTAACTGAATTCATACAACTGCTACACGGGCAGAGCACATCTGATTTCGGACCACCGTACTCAGCTCTGATAAAGTTCATGAAGTTTTCAACCCCCTCGACATATGCAGCGGAGAATCTTCGAGCAGAAGTTATCCAAGTCCTGTCCATCTGTTAGACATACAAATTAGTTCTTCTACTAGATATTACAGGAAAAACATATATGCTTTTTTATGAAGTCCAGAAAAAAAATACATAGGTCGATGTCTAAAGCTATGGCAAGATATTTGGACAAGCAGATCTAAGTAACGAAATATATGTAAAGCTTATTCAGCAAAAAGATTTGAGTGCCAAATTATGGCAGGCTGTTTCAGCAGTCAATGAGGCCGAGCACACAGCCATCGAACTATCGAAGGCCATCGCAGCAGCAAAGATCGAGTATAAAACAATGTAGACCTATTTCACCTAACAGATTGGCTACTAGACCATGGCAATCTACGTCACAATAAATATATGGCAGAATATTTTAGCAACTAATCGGCCATGGCATGCCATCTCAGCTAAGCAGATTGAGCGCAGAACAGGGCAAGGAAGCTTCTTAAGCAGAGCATATTGACAGTAAACTACTTTGGCAAACAGTGAGATTAACAGCGTCTATCAGCTAACATTCAGCGCTACACCGACATGAACGGGGCCTCAGTCTAGAATGCGCGTACTGTGGGAGAAGCTGACCGTCGTGCGTCTCCACACGAACATCGCCAGCGGTGGCGGCGCTGACCGCCATACGCCTCCACAAGAATGTAGCCAGAGGTGGTGGCGTGGCTAGAGGACGGCAGTCTACGAGCGCGTACTGTGGGAGTGAGAGGATCGTCGAACCGCGGCGCCGACGTAT
>NC_041390.1:227013428-227043720 GCF_002162155.2 Triticum dicoccoides
AGGGGGACAGGGGGGAGGGGGCTTTGGGGAATATTATTGGCTAGTTGGCCGAAGGGCGGTTGAATCGGATTTGGGGGGAATTTTTGGGTGTGGGGGGAGGATTTTCGCGCGGTGGGCGGGGGGAGTTTGGCGCATGGTCGGTTTCTCCAAGTGCAGTCCCACGTGTCAGTGAGGAGGCAAGCCGAAGCGCGTTCCATTTGCGTGAGCCGTGTGCAGGACCGAACGTGTGTGGGGTGCAATGAGACCGCGACAGGAGTGCTATGAGTGTACCGCATTTTTTCGTTTTAAACTAGGTGCTTCGCCCCCACACAAAAAATCTGTTGCTTCGCGCCATCCATCGATACTACTACTAGTAATCTGGTAATCCCAACTAAAACGGCGCGGCCGGGTCTTTTCCCACGCGATATGCTGGGAGGTTGGCTTAGTTGGGTTTTTTAGGACAAGTAATGCTACACCTACGTAATCCCAGTTACGTAATTAATGTAATGTGAAATGTGTGAGCTGTTGATTGTAGATTGGGGGGAGGGAGGGGCCCACCACCATGAAAATCAGGGGAGGAGAGAGAGAGAGGCAATTTACGTTAACCCTTTCGTAGGTTCCCGTAGATGTAGAAAGATGTGCCTGATCCTGCAATATAGGCTGTCTGATCTATATCTAATGGATAGGAAGGAAACTATGACAATTTACCCGCACTCCTCTCCACATTTGCAGATAAGGCTTTCCCTCGTTCATCCTTTTCTACCACAAGATCTTGATCTTCCATGCAACGCACGGGCATCTTGCTAGTACTCCTACAATATGTATATTATTGTGAAAGTTCATATACACCGGCCGAGATTAATGCAAACACGGCAGATTTTCATTACATTTCGAACTTTTATAGGACAAAAAAATAAAAGAAACATGACCCTAAACCTATTCTACGGCGGCGACTGATGTCCTCCATCTGTGATCTCCATGTACGGGGGCGGGGCTCAAGACCCGTGAAGTGAAGGTGCGGTCTCCGGCGAGGAAAAGTAGAACACGGGAGATGGACCGGCTAGTTGGCACACCATGCCCTGCCGCCTCCCATGCCCTACTCATCCTCGGAGGAGTCCCCGACCTCGGTGGTGCCAGACGTTGGACGGCGGCAAGTAGGACGCGTGGCTGACGGTGCTCCCGTCGTCGGCCGCCAACGTGGCCACCGCTTGTGCGGCGACTTCAGCGAGGGCGGCGACCTCGAGCTCCATCCCAAAAGACAAGCTCTCCCACAGAGCGTTCACGCTTGCGGTCATGGCGGATGTGGTTCCAGGTAGGAGGACAATGCGCTATGGTGTGGAGGTTAGCTAGGCGTTGCCACTTTAAGTAGCGCATTCCGGTGAGGCCAAGCGTCCGGGTGCGTCATTAAGTCACCGGAGTTGTTCCTCGGGCACCGAGCCTCTTAATGACAACATACGAACAGAAGACATGAATGCGGGCAGCTGGCGCCGGCTGGGAACGCACCGCGCGACGGCGCGAGGGACGAGGGTTTTGGTGTGCCAGGGTAGTCAGCTGCGGTCGTGGCAACGTTGGAGATGCCCTTTGCTCACATGCGATCCCCGCATGTCATTGAAAAAGCAAGACGACCCGGCATGGTCTCAGATTCAGAGGATGCAGTTGGCCGCGCTACACCACTCCGCGGACGCGTCGCGGCGCCCCATGCATTCTCGACGAGCCGGGTGTTGGGGTGTGTTTGGATTGTGGCCAAAGTGCACCTTGCCAAAATTTTGGTCATGACCAAAAGATTGGTCTTTGTTTGGATGGTTGCCATTTTTTTGGCATGCCAATGAACTCTAACCAACTCTAGTTCATTTTTCATGCCAATGTCGGCCAAATCATGGGCAACCAATACCTCAACCAAAATTTTGGTCATGACCCAAAGATTGGTCTTTGTTTGGATGGCTGCCATTTCTTTGGCATGCCAATGAACTCTAGCCAACTCAAGTTCATTTTTCTTGCCAATGTCGGCCAAATCATGGGCAACGAATACCTCAACCAAAATTTTGGCTACCCAATGCTTTGATGGGGAAACCTTGGGCACAAACCAAACATACGGTTGGTCGTGCCACGGCACTAACGCCACCCGCGGCAAACTGAAACCGACCATGTCTAGCGACGATATGAGCGTGTCGCTCACCGCGGTCGCCGTGTCCAGAGGCGGTGCTGGAGCTGCGCCCCGTTGTTGGCCCCAACGACCCACATGAACGGTTGTCGGTGGTGAGGAGGTCATGGGCCAGCTCCTCCATTGGACTAGTCTGCGCTACGTCGTCCCGACGGGTGTGCCCCACATGTCTATTTCCCTGTTTTCCTGGCCATATTCGAGCGTCAGTGCTCTGCGTTGCGCATTAGGCCTTTCACTATGTAGGCCAAGCGAGACAACTTATTGTTTATTTGAGCCATTCCAGTATAATCATGTGGCGTTTGCTTATTTCTCATTGCTCTCCATCCCTCTTCTCCATCGATCATGTCGCCCTCCAGTCGAGTCCATCCTCCCGCATGCCTCATTTGAACATTCCGCCGAGTATCATTCGCATGTACCCACCCTAGTCCTCTTTCAATAGATCTCCGGACCCCGAGATGAAATCGAGAGGGAACAAGTGGGGGCACGTGATACCTAAGGCGGATTCAAAATTTTGAACCGGTGATCATAGCATCCGCAAATCATATATAAAGGGTATTCAATGTTCGTTTCATTTTTAAACGTACAATATACTCCCTCCTATCCTTTCTACTCCCTCCTTCCATCTATATTGGGCCTAATGCATTTTTCAAGACCGCCTTTGACTATTGACAAGATTAATAGTACATGACATGTATAATGCGAAAATTATATCATTGGAAGCTCCTTTCACATGCGAATTTGATGGTATGCTTTATTTAAGTTGCATGTCATATATTATTGCTCTACCTTTTGGTCAAAGTTAACCTTGAAAACGCATTAGGCCCTATACAGATGGAAGGAGGGAGTAGTTTACATATTAGTTTTATGTGTAGTCCAAGTATATCTACTTTGATAAAAAAAAGGTATCAACATTCAACAACGTCCAATCAATATTGTTAGATTCGTACGTACTCCTAGATTTGTACTCGAGATGGTTTCCAATTTGACTATAGACAAGATTAATAGTACATGAGATGTATAATGTGAAAATTATACCATTGGAAACTCCTTTCACATACGAATTTGACCGTATGCTTTGTGTAAGTTGCATGTCATATATTATTACTCTAACATTTGGTCAAAGTTAGCCTCGAAAAACGCATTAGACCCTGTATGCTTTGTGTAAGTTGCATGTCCTATATTATTACTCTAACATTTGTGTAAGTTGCATGTCATATATTATTACTCTAACATTTGGTCAAAGTAGTATAGTGGAAGTGGATCCTCTGACGTAGGTATCCCTGCCTTACCCTCCCTTTCGGTCACTTACTAGCGGACCCCATGCTTGCTAGGCCCCGCATGTTAGTTACTCAATGGGTTCGGCCACATCAGGGGATCCTCATCCGTAGTAATACTCCCTCTGTTTTTATTTACTCCGCATAAAACGGAGGGAGTGGTGGTATAATAAATGACGCGGGCGGGGGAGGGGGACGGACGTCGGTTTGCTCTCAACTACGGTCCTACAAGCGAGCGAAAATGCAAGATGAAGCACGTTCCATTCGGTGGGCGACGTGGAGGGTCCAGCATGGCGGGCTGCAACGCGAACGCGACAAGAGCGATGTACAGTCAAAACAGATTAACCGGTCGTCACCGGAACCACTATTCACACCAGAACCTTCGCTGCTCGGCCAACTCCAGCCACTGCCCTAAAACCACACCAAATCTCCAGCCCATTCCCCCACCTTTCAATCCCCTAGCCCGCATCAAGCGTCCCCTAGTTCACCGGAAAGCCATGGTGCACCGCAAGATCACTTACTACAAGATGCTGACGCCGGAGCGCCGTGCAGAAATCGCGGTGGCAGTCGGTGCCATAGACCCCCGTTCCCAAGCTCGCTTTGCGGCGGGCCAATCCCCGAGTTCTCTGGAGCCAAGCTATGAGGAGGAGGAAGCTGATCCAATGTTCATGGCGGAGGTCGCGGCGCAGAAGGCCCCCGACGGGTATGAGACGATGGACATCGACTTCGTACCGGCGTCCGAGTTCCGCATGGTGCAGCGGACCAGTGGTTCAACATGGAGATACTAAAGGAGGACCGGGAGGCAGAGGCTCAACTCGGAGCGCGCGCATGCCGTTGCCATCGAGGCTCTCCTGCAGGCGGAACCGGATGTCGTGGATGTGAACTGGGCGGCGGAGGCTCAACTTGAGGCGGAGCGCGCGGATGCCGCTGCCATCAAGGCCCTCCTGCAAGCGGAACCGGACGTCCTGGACTTGAACCGGGCGGTAGAGGCTCGACTCGACGCAGAGCGCGCGGATGCCGCTCTCATCGACGCCCTCCTGCAGGAGGAACCGGTCATCCTGGACTTGAACCGAGCGGCGGAGGCTCGACTCGACGCAGAGCGCGCGGATGCCGCTACCATCGAGGCCCTCCTGTAGGCGGAACCGGACATCCTTGACTTGAACCGGGTTGTGCTCTCGTCCGTGCAGAGCGCTCGCACGCTCCGCTTGAACGAGTAGCTGGAGGCCGAGGACAACCATGGTGCGGAGACACACGTCGGCAGCGACGGCTGGTTCACGCCGGCAGCCAAAGACGATGAGGTCGTCTCTTTTCGCGAGCAGTGATAGTTATTCTTTATGTTGTTGTTTTCATGTATCTTTTGCTATGTAAAAACATATATTTGTTATGTAAGTCGCCTGACTTGGGTCAGTCTACCATTTCAGGCGGTTGGATGAATATCCTACGTCTCCTAACCTTTCTTTCCTTCTTCCTCACCTCTTCTTCTTCCCCAACAGACCACCGCACGGGCCGTACGGATACTCCCCAACATGCGGTTGGATAAACATACTCTATGAACGAAAATTATGTGTCAGCGATAGGATGGCTGAGTTTGGTGTGTTCACATGCGACAGCACGTGTCAGTGAGGGTGCGTTCCCTTGGTTGGGTTTGCGGCATGCAGGAGCGACTGTGTGAGGATGTGGTGCGACCACGGCGTGCAGGAGCGACCGTGTGAGGGTGCGGTGCGACCGCGATAGCCATGTGCAAGTGTACCTCCTTCTCATTTTGAAAACTTTAGGCAAGCTTGGCAAAAATGTGTGGCGAAGTTTGGCAATGCAAGGCCTAGACCCAAACAGGATAAGTACGTACTCCCTCTGTTTCTTTTTAGTACGTACTAGGAGTACTAGTGTTAAAAAAGAAATGTTGGGTTTTCCTTCGCGGGATTTAATCGATACAAATCCTCGTTTCACATGTCAATTAATGTGTATTTTCTTCTCCAAAGACCAAAGAGCTAACCATCTCACTCATCATCGCTTGATTAATGCAGCGCCATGCAAACCAACCTTCTCACTTTCGCATGCATGCAGGGGATATTAATGTCCTTGGTGGCTAACCCCATCAATTTTGCCTCGATTAGTGTTAGTGGCCCTTTCCAAATTGTAATTTTGATATACTGGCCTTGTGTACAAAAAAATGGAGGTAGTAACTATATTTGACTTCCTTCCCCATTGCGGTGATGTCGACGATATTTTTTTGTGGTGGTTTGGCGAAGTGCATTCGACGGAGAACACCATTTGCATCCAGGAAGTCCTTTACTAGTACTACTAGGAGTAACTAATGTGGTGAGATGGCTTCTCGAAGAAGACGATGGAGAAGCGGAGTCAGCGAAGAGTGAAATGATGGTTGCTTCGTCCGTGCTTTTGTGATTTGACGCCTCACTACTTTGTGATTTGTGATAGAAGGGACAGGGGAGTAGACTCTGTGCTCTATACTGTAGTACTACATGCGTCCAAGCATGGGAGAAAGAGGTGAGACGTTGCATTTTTCTATTCCTTCAATCAATCAATCACGGAGCTTCGGTTCCATCTTTTTCACTTTGGAAACACCGTCCACAATGGTTCCCACGATGCCAAAAGCTATTTTCACATTTGGCTACACATTGTGGATGCCCTTAACCGTACCACTTGGTTTTGCTCCTGTGTGCTATCTATACAAATCTCAATTATATTGATCTAAAAAATTATAGAATCGAGATTAGTAAGAAGGAGGTGATTTTGCCGCGCGGATGGCGGGGGAGGTTTCTTATTTGAGCAATGCTACATCCACGTAATGGTTTACGTAAAGTTACGAACTGATGTGATGTGGGACTATTTGATTGGATTAAAGGAGAGGAATAGGCCCACCCCACCTGAAAATCAGGGGGCATATATAGATTAGATAGAAAGTATACGTAGCAGCTACGTAGCCCTTTGTAAATCTAGGGTTAGGCTTCTTATTTTCCGAGGACGTTGTCCTGGCGGTTTGCTAACATGCGGTCCCACGTGTCAGTGCTTTACCAAGCCGATCCGTGTCCCACATGAGGCAGAACAACAGCAGAAGCAACACGTGGTTAAGTTGAAGAAGATGAGGGAGAAGCGGATTCAACAACGAGTGAAATGATGGTTGCTTCGTCCCTCCAACTTAACTGCGGGAAAGGTGCGGCTTTGTGATTTGACTCCTCATTGCTCATTACTACGCCGGCGCCATGACTGTGGTGCTTCACCCCGGCTGCTCTGCACTGTATTCCGGTATGGCACGTGGACCCGGTAGCTTGATGTCCCACATGTCGGCGAAAGGGACTAGAAGATTTATGAAAGCAAGCGCTCCACTCTTACGACGGAGGAGTAGATGACACGACGGCCCAGTGAACTGTCACTTGTATTGTATAGTACTAGTATAGTTTTGTTGTTTCGCACGATCCATCGATACAAACCCGATTAAACAGGAAAGGGCGGGATTTTCCCCGCGCGATAGATGATACTGGCCATACATTTCAAAGGCAATTTTAATGTATGCAAACTGAATAATTATAAGTAACAATATGATATCTAGTAAAACTAAAAACACATATGATTTATTGTGTTAGAGTGTAGTAGTAGTGTTGTATTGCATAGTTGTTAGATGTAACATGCGAGAACGTGTAGAGATGTAGTTTTGGAGGGCCTACAGAGAGAAAAGCGTAATACGGTCACCAAACTTCAGAATAAGCTGATTACGGTCACTATATACATTTTGCGGTGATTATACGGTCACTTACTCACAGCTCAGCATCGGATTGCACTCTGTTGACCGGCCAAATAGTCTGCGTGGCGCCATGTTGACTAGTTAAATTGACCACGTTTGTTGTGGGTCCCACCTGTCAGTTCGCATAGGCAAAAGGTCAGATAAACACAAATTTACGCAGGCGTGACAAGGCTCCAACCCGTGCGCGGGAATCACCTGGTTGTGTATGTGTCTGTCAGGGCCTGATGTGTGCGCATGCACGTGTAGGTTGAGCACTTGAGCGTGAGAGTGTGTGTTGGTCGTGTGGTGTACTGGTGTGTGCATGCATGCGTGCATGTGTGCGTGTGAGTGTTGCGTGCGTGCGTTTGAGTGTTGCGTGCGTGGGTGCGTGTGTACGTGTGAGTGTTGCGTGCGTGCGTGGGTGCATGTGTTTTTGTGAGTGTTGCGTGGATGCAGTTCGTGTGCATGTGTGCGTGTGTGTATAATCACCACACCAGCTCCTGTGTGTTAAAACAGACGGCTCAGCATACCAATACAAGGCCACCTTGTCCGCTGTGCCCGCGGTCATGACTTCGAACCACCGTCCAAATATTTTTTGTCGTTTGTTTTCATTCTTACTAGGAAGATGCCCGTGCGTTGCACGTAACATCAAGATGCATTTGTATGACTTGTTTATCTTGTGAGAGAAAATGATGAACGAGGGAAGGCCTTATTTGCAAATGTGGAGAGGTGTGTGGGTACCTTTTTGCAAAATTGCCATAGTTTCTTTCCTATCGTCAGATATAAATCGGACGGCCTATGTTGCAGGATGGCAGGCACACCATCATCACCAACTCTGTTTTTTATAAGAGTGTATTTTATGTATTTTATAAGAGCGTAGATGTACAATAGATACAAGTCGACAGGTGGGCACGATGGTAGTGAGATAATGTGATGCAACACTAGAGGTGCCACGTGGAGCGTTTAACTGGTCAACTAGTCATGTCATGAGCAAATACAGAGTTGTACAGTGAGCCCGTGACTGCATAATAACCACTAAACATAAATGGTGACCGTAATGAGTGGATTCTGAAGTCCAATGTATGTATCATGCTTTCGCTTCAAATACAATGATCGTCATTGCATATATCGCGAGAGAAAGATGAAATATGCCTGAATTTTCTGGGAGGCTTACTTTTAGAGGACCTGGAGATAGTTTTGTATGCATACGTGAAAGGGCATACAGGGGGGTATGCGATGGAGAGAAAGATGCTCTTCGTTTCTCTTTATTATGACTAACTTTGTATATAGTATAAAAATATACAAATTCACAGTGTGGAATAAATATCATTGTGGGCACCATGCAATGCAAATTAGTGTTCGTACTCCTCCATATAACTTTGTAATGTTGTATATATGTAGAAACTCTAAAATATTTTTTTGGCCACACTTTATTCAAAAGGAATGTTGTATGCGAAATAAACGTGAAGAGAGGGCTTTTTAGATCAATGGGGTACGTGATGTAACATGTGTGAATGTGTAGTTGATGCATTTGGCGGGGCCTAGAGAGGTATGTGTGTGTATTACGTATTCGAGAGAGGCATGGATAGAGGGGCCGACGGGGGGGCGTGGGAGAGATAGCACGAGAAATGAGAGTGATCTAGAGAGAGAGACGAATATGACGTCACGACAAGAGATTCCATTCCGTTGAGTGTGTATATGCAAGGGGGGAGGGAACAGAGGCACTAGGAGAAATTTTCTATGTGTGTGGTGTTTGTGTTGGTATTTGTGGGTGTGAGAAGATAATGAGACGTGGGGGCAGAGGGTGTGTCGCCGGGTAAGGTCCGGTGGGTCGAGGTGAGGCCCTTCGTTCTGTTCCGTCCTGCGCCACATTGGTTGGCCCGTGACGCATTTAGGAAGACCCATGGATGACTAGTCGTACAAGACAAAGATAGCAGAACTGTGAAGGACTCTGTGTCCACTGACAAAGCCGGCTAGGATTTGTAACCCTAGGTTCTCGGACAAAGGTAACCCCTTTATCTCTGCTATTACTATTCATCCAACCTAACTTTAAGGGGCATCCTACAGAATGCTCTGTTAGAATCATACTCGTCGATTAGGAAGAGAGGTGTGAGACAATGCATGAGAGACAGGCGTAAAAATAATGTGCGTACATGAGACACGTAGGCAGGTCCATGTATATAGAAAGGGTCAATGAGGATTGTGCGTGTGTATGTTTGCGAGAGGAAGAGTGCTTGTGATAAAGGTTAGTGAAAACAGTTGTAAATGGTTACGAGAGAGAGGGAGGGTTATATCTAGAGCATGTGTGCGAGAAAGACACCTCGGGAGAGAGTGTGTGAGCATGTGTGAGAGACCACCGATGGAGAGTGAAACTACACGTAAAAGACTGCTCTACACATTGATTAAAGATATAAATTGTATCCAAATATTAGGATGGGATCATGATATTTGCAATTCGCGTAAGGAGCAGTCATTGATCCATCAGACATCTAGATTCTATCGAATTTGAGCATGTCTATGTTATTATTCGACACAATTGATCCACATAGTTAGTATTTTGAACTCCAGACAATGCATCGGTTTAGCAATCGAATATAAACGTGAGTATAGTTCATGTTGTGTGTGTAAAGCACATTATACATATGAAAGTTACACAATGGACATTATAAATAGCTACTACCTATGAACTAGCATACATTTGAAATCAACTTAAGGTGGTTTAAAAAAATCGAATTCAACATGAAGTCCATTCAATTATTTGAATTTGATATCATGGCATTTGTAAACCATACTTAAATTATGGGGGCACCAATCTTTGCTCTGATTTTGTACATAATAGCATATGTAGTCGTGTACAAAATAGATTCAAATTTAGCTCCTCCATTCCAAAATAATCGTAGTTATAGGATTTTCAAGTGTCAAAATTTCAAAAAGAAGCGGATAATTTAATGAGGTTTTCAAACATACAAGGTCAAATATAACGTTGTATATTTAGGTCAATCCTCATAGTTCAAGAGTACTCTAAACGTGAATGCTTGTGTTTCAAAATATTGAACGAAGCGCCAAAAGAGCCTCTACTCGCCCGAAACCGCGTGAGACCAATGTTTGGTAGTACAAGGAAATTACTTTTCTAATAACTCTGACCCGTGAAACCTACTGGCCTGACGTCCAAACGTCTAAACTGGGGTAGGTTTGTAGCTTCATCTAGAGGCCACGCAACCGCATCCGAAAAACATTCATACACAATGGCGCCTAAGCACACATGCGCGCGGCCGAAATCTTTCCCGCCCACTATTTGGGACACCTGGGATTACCATCCTACCCCCGACCCATGGTAGGTCCCAAATTTAAGAGGGGGCAAAGTTTGTACTTTCCCCAAATTTCAAACCAGCGTGTCCCATCTTCTATTCAAAAAAGCCAAAAACAAGCGCGTCCCAGACCGAAACATGGTTCCCCCCCACCCATCTGATTCCCCATTCGTACTCCGTGGGCACCAAAACTACCTCTCCACCAACCGCGAAACCCTGGCGTCCTCCGTCCGCCACCCCATCCCACCCATCAACCTCCGCCCTCCTCTATCAAGCCAGAGCCGATACCCCGATGTCGTCGTCCACCGCAACCTCAACCGCAACGCCCTCCACGGCTAGTAGTTGAAGCCGAGGCCGAGCCATCCGTATCTGAGCCAGTTCAACCACGCCGTCCTGTGCCTCACCGCTGCCGCTCCAACTTCGCCACCCTCCACCGCACCGGAGCTGTTCCTGCTATGCCGTCCTTCGCCGCCTCGGATCTGCTTCCCCTCCGCCGACATACGGCCATGGCAACACAGTCAACAATTTGGCCATGGGTTCGTCCAAGCATGCACCCTCCAGAACATCGGTTTCCCCGGTAAAAACAAGAAGATCGACGCGACATGTGGGGGTGACCACACCGGCAACCGAAAAAGGTACTCCTCTTCCCTTATTCATGCAAATCTTACGTCTCCGCTTGCATGGTATTCATCCCACAGAAGACACTACTTGACCGCTTCTTCTTGATACTAGATGTTCCTAGTAACTCGTGATGCACAAGGTTTCTCCTCATATACTATTTCACCTTAGCTAGAGGTCCGTCGCCCCCCTAAATTTCAATTTCTGGCCACTTGATTCCCAATTAACGGAAGCATTCCCCGGCGTAACAGGCGCTAGTACGCCTATTACACCGGGGAAGCAGCGCCTTGGTATTGATCATAGGGGTGTGTGCGGCCTAGAGCTACTGGCGCCCGATCTGGAGGTCGGCCGGGATTAAAGGGATGGCCTGGGGGCGCTGCCAAGCACGACGGTGGTGTGAGGTCGATGGGAGGGCGGGGCGACGGAGGCAGGGGTCTGGGCCGGTGGTCGCTGGCGGTTCGAGAAAGATCGTCAACAGTGACTGGCGGGAGGTAGACGAAGGCCATCTGCCCATTCCTTATAGATCGGACGGTTCATTAAAAAAATCGACTGACCTATTTATTTTCAGTCGACTGTTATCTTAGATATGACCACATGTGGTGGTGTGCTGGAGGAGTACCTGCATTTCCTGTGCTCATATATTACAAAATCATATGGAGTAGAATCTAATTTTGTTTGCCATGCAATTTTGTAGAGCTATCATACGTCTCTTGTCGTTTATTTTTCAGCCACCTGCTATCTGCTACTTTTACAGTGCACTAGTTCTGCACACACTTCACCCTTACTCTCACTATTGTGTTTTTATGCAAGGGTATTTCGGACTCTCCTGCCATGAGAGAAGCCAAAAAGAAAAGAGATAAGTCGCTCCAGCTTGTTGTGCGGCTAGGCAAGACACGTTTCAATGATTTAATGGGTGCAGTGTCAACAAATAGAGACGGGGAACGTAGCTCTGGAGTTGATGACCTCGCTCGAAATGAACCACCATCCCAGGCAAGGTTGTCAGAATCGTGATTTTGAATCAGATCGGAGTTCCGATGGTAGGATCGCAAATCGTAGAATCTTCACTATCAGGATCGTAGAAATGTAGATTCTATGAACTAAAATCATAGAATCATAGGGGTTAGTTTGGATCATAAAGTCGTAGAATCGTATAGCAGAATCGCGATTCTCATAGGTGCTTGCTTTAACTTCACGGTGTCATATGTGGTTGCATGTTCCATATGGTGTCTAGCTTGTATTCGAAAGACCGAAGTCGATAAGATAAGGAAAGATATTTTTTTACATGAACCACCATCCCATGAGCACCAGAAGACAAATAGCTAGTCAGGGCACTGGCCGAGCCAGTGACAAGCCCAGCAAAGATAGGCATCACCTGGAAGCCAACTAAAAAGCTGCGACGGTGGCAAAGCAGCCCGCCTCCCACAAGGCTCTCAAGTCCTAGATGATCATGCTCACCACTCCAGCCGGATGTCTAGCTTGTATTGCTTCCAATTTAGTTAAATTGCATCTGCTTAGCTTACACATTATACCTTTGAATATGACATGCCTTTCTGTTTTTGGTACATACTACATCTGTGTATTAACCATGTTCTTACATCAAACTAATGTTCTTGTGTATCCCTCATCAATCACTTATGACGAGGGAGGCGGGCAAGGGGAGTACTCCTCATTTAAAGAATGCAGCGTCAGCCTCCCGACATGATTCTCAAGAAACAGAAATGCTACATGAAGATAGTGAACGTAGCTCTGTAGTCGATTACAGCATTTCCCCTACACTAGCATCGTAGGTGCTTGCTCTAACTTGGCAGCGTGATATGTGGTTGCATGTTGCATATGGTGTCTAGATTGTAATTCTTCCAATCTGGTTAAACTGATGTGCTAGTCTGCTTAGCTTATACATTATACCTGTTAATGTGACATGCCTTCCTGTATTTAGTACACAGTACATCTGTCTATTAAGCATGTCCTTACATAAAACTATTGTTTTTTTGTATCCCGCATCAATCAACATGACGAGACACCTTTAGTATATGCAGTGCGATATTAGTTGCATCTTTCATATGATTTATAGCATGCACTGCTTCTAATTTGTTGAAATTCCATTTATGATAGGACGCTTTTAACTTGGCAGAGTCATATTGGTTGCATCTTTCATGCGGTGTCTAGCTTGCATTGCTTCTTATTTGCTGGAATGGTTTCTGCTTAGTTTACACAAACAGTTGTGAACATGCCATGCCGTCCTGTTTTTCGTACATATTCCATCCTGGTATCATGTGTTTGCCTTACATCAAAGTAGTGATTGTCAGTATCATGCATGAATGAGTTCTGAAGAGACAATTTTATTGCTTTTTCTTGTCGGTTTTACTTGACAATTCAAAATCAATAAAGCGGAAGGAAGTTAGCAAGGCAGCGGATAAAGGTGCTCCTTCTGAACGGAGGGCCTCTACAGTTTCTACTCCTCCACACCCCCAAGATGATTTCCAAGACAACACATGCATAGACACTCAACAAAGTTGTGTTTATGATGAGCATGTCTCCCCTAGTGCAGCATCACCGGTGCTCCCTCTAACTTGGCACTGTTATATGTGGTTGCATGTTATGTGTGATGTCTAGCTTGTATTTATTCTAATTTTGTTGAATTCCATCTGCTTACTTTACACATTATACTTGAGTAAGACACGTGTTCCTGTTTCTAGAACATACAATATATGTCTATCACACCATGTTCTTACATCATATTACTACTGTTGTGTAACCTGCAACAATCACTTATCATAAGACACGTTTGACTTCGGAGTGTGATATAGGTTAGATCTCACATTCTTTTCTAGCTTGTACTACTAATTTGTTGAAATGGCACTTATGATGAGACAGTTTTAACTTGGTAGAGCGATATTCGTTGCATCTTTCATATGGTGTCTAGCTTTCATTGCTTCTAATTTGTTGAAATGCCTTCTCCTTAGTTTACACATCATAAGCTGTGAATATGCAATGGCACTAATGATGAGAGACATCTAACATGGTAGTGTGATGTTGTTTGCATCTTGCATATGATTTATTTCTTGTACTGCTTCACATTTGTTTAAAAGCCATTTATGATGAGACACTGTTAACTTGGCAGAGCAATATTTGTAGCATCTTTCATATGGTGTCTACCTTCCATTGCATTACTTCTAATTTGGTGAAATGTCTTCTTCTTAGTTTACACATCATAGTTCTGGTTATCTCTTCCGTCCTTTTTTGATACATAATACATCCTCCTATCATGTGGTTGTCTAACATCAAAGTTCAGTTCGTCTGCATCACGCATCAATTTATTCTGAAGAACTAAATTGTTATTCGTTTTTCTTGTCGGCTTGACTTAACATGGCACAGAGAAAGAGGAACAAACACAGAATAACAGGGAATGAGAAGCGGATGAATCCTGCAGATTCTTCTTGCACTGATGGTGCAATAGAAGGTCAAAGTCCAGCAGAAAATTCTACAAACATGGCATCCCATGCTACACGAGTTGCAAAAAAAGACAAACAGAAACAAATAGCTGCCACCAAACAAGTAGAGACAGCCCTAGTTCTTGCAACACCTACCACAGTACTACCAGCTGCACGACGTACTCGTGCGTCAACTGAGCTAGCAGCACATTCCCAAGCTCCCTTGCCACCTGACACTACTTCCCAAGCACTCTTGACACAAGACGAGTTGGCAATATTAGATGAACCTTGTGAGCTTCAACAGCAAGAAGGTAGTTGCTGGAGTCAAGTTACAGTTGCATGCTTCTTTATATGTAGTCTCACAGTTTGATGTACACTAACACTTCCTATGTTTGTTGTTGGACTAGCACCTAGGCGCAAGCGGAAACAAACATCAGGGATAATGCTCGATAGGTTAACTAAATCTAGAGGAGGAAAATGGAGATCCGTTTTGAGGCAGGTTTAAAAAGGCCACGTGATGCTACAGAGTCAGCCAAGTTAGTATCAGAGGCAGCGGTTGCTGTTAGGTGTCATGTACGTATCCTCCCAACATGGATTCAGTACAGGAATGACAAAGAAGAAACCCAGTTCAACACCTTCATCGACCATTTATCTGTAAGTATAGTTATGTATGGAAACTAGTAATATTGTCTTGCTCTGTCCAATACTTTCTAGGTTGCTGATAATGAGACTCCCATAATTTTCAATAGATGAGGTTCAAGTTGGATAGCCAAGATGATGCAACCAGACAAGCTTGCACCCATGTTTTCAAGTCTGCTCTGCAACAGTAACGGTATAACTTGAGGAAAACTCACTTTGAAGGCAAGGCTAATAGTGAACTTGCCCAAACATCTCCAGTGGAAAATATATCTGATGAAGACTGGAGAGGCCTCGTTAAACACTGGTCCGATCCGAAGTATCAGGTACATTATATATATGTCATCAGATCACATGTTGAAGTCCTATTTACGCATGTGCCATACAAATCTATCTTCTGGTAGGTGAACTGTTCAAAGAACAAGGCCAACCGTACGAAAGTGAAATTCCAACAGACGATAGGATCTCGTAGCTATATTGCACACTACGAGGCTCTTGTAATTAGCTGTTGTTTCACTCTTTTCGTTGTACCATATTATCAGATCTATATTGACTTGTTCCAAATGCAGAGGAAAGCCTGCAAGGACCAAAAAGTACCTGAACCAAATGTTGTGGAAATCTTCAAGGACTGTCACACCAGCAAGAAGAAGGACATGACTACACCAGTCAAAGCCGCTGTTGTAAGTCCTTAATCCTCATGCCTTTTAACTACTACTTACTCTGACTTGTGCCTTGAACTGCATGGTTTGCAGCCAATGTCTATTAATCTTTTCAATTTTATACACAATTGTCTTAGCGTATCATTGCACCTTACAAGGTTTAAAAGAGAGGAGTGATGTTCCTTTCATCTTGACCCGTAATCTAGTTCCGTGCTGGACTTGCCCACACAACGTTACAATTGCATGTTTGTCTATTCTCAGTTGTTTTGTGATATGAATGACGTCATACTATGCTTACCGTATTATAAACTTCGTCTCTTCATCCTTAGCCCTCAATACAATGTGAAGAAATAGACAATACATTAGCAATGGTACATGGTCATATGTTTGGAACCTGGTTTTATTATGTACTTCGCAATAAAATACAACTAATATTTTACATGGGTTCACCAGAATAAGTTTTGTATATAGACCAAAGCTATTTTGTTTGGTTTTGATGCCTCCTTAATATCTTCTGTTCTGGTACTACTAATGTAAAACCTCAACTTCTCAGCGAGCTATGGAAAAAATGGTGGAACCGCCACCTTCTGAAGGTGGTGAGCCAACTATAACCACAATGTCAGCTCTTGCTGCAATGGGTCAGTACCTGTCCACTAACAGTGCCAAAAGCACGTTCCTGCGTAATACTGGGTTGGTTGTTAAGGCAATATCGTCCAAACTGCCTCATGATCAAGATATTCATGCTCAAAGCAATGTTGTATCTGCGCTCCAGACATAAGTCCATTCCCTAATAGAGACCCTTTGTGAAACAAGGAGAAACATTGCTCAATGTCGTCAAGATATGCATGGTTTTGAAACCAGACTATCATACATTTGCTATGTTGTTCAGGAGCCTAAGGGAAATGAAGGCGAGGGTTATGGTGCTCCATCGGAAAATACAGCATGAAAACGTAACAGTCAGGTCAAATGAACTGAGCTTCTGAACTTCTGGTGGTGCATTTATCTGCTAGACTGTTAAGTTTTATGCCAACCTTCCTTTTGTTATATAGTTGTAATTTGTTTTGGTGCGATACAAAATGTATTCTTAACGTGCGGCCACCGCCTGAAGAAAACAGCAAGCCATTTTTGTATAGTGTAGGGTGTTCCCTATATTTGCACTGGTGGCAATCTTTGATGCCGAGTGGATGTAATCTGTGCAATCGCCTTAATAGCCTAGCGTTAGTTTCGGCCTTATTTATTTCCTAGTCTTCTTTTTCCCTGGTTTGCTAGTGGCCGCAACTACCATGGGCCATATACGGGCCATAGGATCCATGGGTCACCTACGGGCCGTTGATAAATGGGCCTGTAATTGGTGGGCCTCGGGCCGTCGGATAAATGTGTCTACATGGGCCATAATCGGGCGTAATTGGTATCATCCCAGCACGGTAACAGACCATTAACAAGCCGTAGGACAGCAAAGGCTTAATTCTGTCACTGGCATAACGGGTCGTTAATGGGCCAGAATATAGGACGGGCTGGAAACAGGGCAACGGGTTAACAGGCCAGAAACGGGCCGACTCTTGCCATGGGCCGATTTTGGCCCATTAGGGTAGCAGGCCAGTAATGGGCCGGCTCTTGCCATGGGCCGAATTTGTCCCATTAGTGGAACAGGCCAGTAACGGGTCGGCAGTAATCGAGGGCCGAAAAGGAGCCCAAGAACGTATGGGCCATCAATAGGCCGAAAGCTAACCGGGCTGGAAACGGCCCATGTAAATCACGGGCTATTAACGGGTATAATGAAAATTACTGTTCATTATGGGCTAGACTCACCGTGGGCCTGTAATGGGCCGAAAGATACGAAGGCCTCATATGGGCCGAAAGACGTCATGGGCCATACATGGGCCGAAAGTGAAATGGGCTGGTATTATATTCGACGGCCCACATGATGTTGTTGGGCCGATTTCCTTTAGGGCCTAACGGGCCGTAAAATGGGCTATTTGTGAAGAGACCGTTAACAGGCTTTTCATGGGCCAGCCCGTTAACTTTTGACCAAGTCGAACGGGCCAGCTTTGAAAGCTAAATGGGCCACTGTTGGGCCGTGCCACATGTCGACATATCATAGGCGCCTATCTGACCCACTGACGAGCTGACAAGTGTTTCGTCCGGCCAATAAGAATTTTACACGTGGAAATTTCCCATTGGTCGGGGCTGTTAACGGGTTATCGGATCCAAAACCCAACCCGATAGCTTAACGGCGTTCCATTATGGTGGATGCCACGTGTCGGTCACCCTTGACGAAAGCACTTCTATGACGCACGATTTATTGTCATGGAAGTGGACACTTCCGTGATGATAATTTTGGTAATGTCATGGAACACTTCTACGACAGCACAGTTATGACTATCTTGATTCTGTCATAAATTTGTCATGGATGTACATGCATGACAAAAAAGCGACCTACTGTGACAAACACGTATCATCACGGAAGTGTATTTTTTTGTAGTGCAAGTATTTCTCAAATTCACAACTACTCAACTAGCACAACTTTATTATTACCATCTCCATATCTCAAAACAATTATCAAGTATCAAACTTCTCATAGTATTCAACACACTCATAAGAAAGTTTTATTGTTAATCTTGTATACCAAGCATATTAGGATTTTAAGAAAATTACCATGCTATTAAGACTCTCAAAATAATCTAAGTGGAGCATGAGAGATCAATAGTTTCTATAAAACAAATCCACCATCGTGCTCTAGAAGATATAAGTGAAGTACTAGAGCAAAATTATATAACTCAAAAGATATAAGCGAAGCACATAGAGTATTCTAACAAATTCCAATTCATATATGGCTCTCTCAAAAGGTGTGTACAGCAAGGATGATTGTGGTAAACTAAAAAATAAAGACTCAAATAATACAAGACGCTCCAAGCAAAACACATATCATGTGGCGAATAAAAATATAGCTCCAAGTAAAGTTACCGATAGAAGTAGACGAAATAGGGGATGCCTTCCGGGGAATCCCCAAGATTTGGTTGTTAGGTGTCCTTAGATTATCTTGGGGATTCCATGGGCATCCCCAATCTTAGGCTCTTGCCACTCCTTGTTCCATAATCCATCAAATCTTTACCCAAAACTTGAAAACTTCACAACACAAAACTTAAAGTAGAAAATCTCATGAGCTCCGTTAGCGAAAGAAAATAAAAGACCACTTCAAGGTACTGCAATGAACTCATTCTTTATTTGTATTGGTGTTATACCTACTGTATTCCAACTTCTCTATGGTTTATAAACTATTTTACTAGCCATAGATTCATCAAAATAAGCAAACAACACACAAAAAACAGAATCTGTCAAAAACAGAACAGTCTGTAGTAATCTGTAGCTAGCGCAAGATCTGGAACCCCAAAAATTCTAAAATAAATTGCTGGACGTGAGGAATTTATCTATTAATCATCTTAAAAAATAATTAACTAAATAGAACTTTCCAAATAAAAATGGCAGCAGTTATCGTGAGCGATAAAGTTTCTGTTTTAACAGCAAGTTCAACAAGACTTTCCCCAAGACTTCCCAATGGTTCTACTTGGCACACACACTAATTAAACACAAAAAACAAAATCAAAATAGAGGCTAGATAAATTATTTATTACTAAACAGGAATAAAAATCAAGGAATAAAAATAAAATTGATTTGCCTCCCAACAAGCGCTATCGTTTAACGCCCCTAGCTAGGCATAACAAGCAAGAATAGATCTAGGTATTGCCATCTTTGGTAGGCAATTCTTCAATTAGGCATCTACCATCTTTAGGAATTTCTTTCTTTTTATTAATTATCAAACTTTTAGGCACAAGATCTAAAAATTCATTTGTAACAAATGGTTCCTTAATGATAGCAAAAAGATTGGGATGAATACTTATAGATTTGAGATCCGCATCCTTACTAGAGGATTCACCCTTATTTTTAGGAACGTACATAAGCTTGGCAACTTTAGTGGAAGGACTTGGAGTATTCCTTATGGAAGAAAAAGCGGTTCCCAAGTTGGTAATGATATTCTCAAGTTTATCGATCCTAACAGAATCATGATTTATTTTCTCATTAACTATGGGTTCCTTTTCTTTAATATCTTTCAAAGTAACTCCTACTTTAGATCCATATTGAGAGATTCAGATGTGGATCTTTTTATCCAAATTTTCAATTAATTCTACGGTAGCAACCTTATTTTCAATAATTTCAAGCGTTTGCATTACATGCTCCAAACTTAATATAGTTCCATTAACCAAGAGAGGAGGTAAGCCAAATAAATCTAACATAGCATTATAAGAATCAAAAGTATGGCTACCCAAAAATTTCCCTCCGGTAATAGTATCAAGAACATAACGGTGCCAAGGAGTAATGCCTACATAAAAATTGCGAAGAAGAACGGAAGTAGATTGCTTCCTAGTAGATCTATTTTGAGCATTGCAAATTCTATACCAGGCATCTTTTAGATTTTCTCCCTCCCTTTGCTTAAAATTTAGAATTTCATTCTCAGGAGACAACAGAGAAGATAAGGGACTAGCCATAATGACAAGCAAGCAAACTAACACACAAGAAAACAAAAAGCAAGTGGGCAAAAAGAGGCAAATAGAGAGGGAGGATAGAGAGAGAGAGAGGGCGAATAAAACTGCAAGGGTGAAGTGGGGGAGAGGAAAATGGCAAATAATGTAATGCGGGAGATAAGGGTATGTGATGGGTACTTGGTATGTTGACTTTTGCGAAGATCTCCCCGGTAACGGCGCCAGAAATCCTTCTTGCTACCTCTTGAGCCCAGTGTTGGTTTTCCCCGAAGAGGAAGGGATGATGCAGCAAAGTAGCGTAAGTATTTCCCTCAGTTTTTGAGAACCAATGTATCAATCCAGTAGGAGGCTACGCGCGAGTCCCTCGTACCTGCACAAAACAAATAAATCCTCGCAACCAACACAAATAGGGGTTGTCAATCCCTATAAGGCCACTTGCGAGAGTGAGATCTGATAGATATGATAAAGATAATATTTTTAGTATCTTTATGATAAAGATGCAAAGTAAAATAAAGGCAAAGTAAATAACAAAGGAAATAACTAAGTAGTAGGAGATCAATATGATAAGGATAGACCCGGGGGCCATAGGTTTCACTAGTGGCTTCTCTCGAGAGCATAAGTATTCTACGGTAGGTGAACAAATTACTGTTAAGCAATTGACAGAATTGAGCATAGTTATGAGAATATCTAGGTATGATCATGTATATAGGCATCACGTTCGAGACAAGTAGACCGACTCCTGCCTGCATCTACTACTATTACTCCACTCATCGACCGCTATCCAGCATGCATCTAGAGTATTAAGTTAAAAACAAAGTAACGCCTTAAGCAAGATGACATGATGTAGAGGGATAGACTCATGCAATATGAAGAAACCCCCATATTGTTATCCTCGATGGCAAAAATACAATACGTGCCTTGCTGCCCCTACTGTCACTAGGAAAGGACACCGCAATATTGAACCCAAAGCTAAGCACTTCTCCCATTGCAAGAAAGATCAATCTAGTAGGCCAAGCCAAACTGATAATTCGAAGAGACTTGAAAAGATAACCAATCATACATAAAAGAATTCAGAGAAGATTCAAATATTATTCATAGATAGACTTGATCATAAACCAACAATTCATCGGTCTCAACAAACACACCGGAAAAAGAAGATTACATCGAATAGTTCTCCACAAGAGAGGGGGAGAACATTGTATTGAGATCCAAAAAGAGAGAAGAAGCCATCTAGCTACTAACGATGGACCCGTAGGTCTGAGGTAAACAACTCACACTTCATCGGAGAGGCTATGGTGTTGATGTAGAAGCCCTCCATGATCGATGCCCCTCCGGTGGAGCTCCGGAACAGGCCCCAAGATGGGATCTCATGGATACAGAAAGTTACGGCGGTGGAATTAGGGTTTTGGCTCCATATCTGATCGTTTGGGGGTATGTAGGTATATATAGGAGGAAGGAGTATGTCGGTGGAGCAACAGGGGGCCCACGAGGGTGGAGGGCGCGCCTGGGGGTAGGCGCGCCCCCTACCTCGTGGCCTCCTCTTTTCTTTCTTGACGTAGGGTCCAAGTCTCCCGGGTCTTGTTCGTTGAGAAAATCACGTTCCCGAAGGTTTCATTCTGTTTGGACTCCCTTTGATATTCCTTTTCTTCGAAACCCTAAAACAGGCAAAAAACAGCAATTCTGGGCTGGGCCTCCGGTTAATAGGTTAGTCCCAAAAGTAATATAAAAGTGGATAATAAAGCCCAATAATGTCCAAAACAGTAGATAATATAGCATGGAGCAATCAAAAATTATAGATACGTTGGTGACGTATCAGTGGCATCAGAGCCAGGTTTATGCGTAGATGTTATATGCACGAGTAGAACACAAAGGAGTTGTGGGCGTGGGTATATACATATTGCTTGCCGTCACTAGTTGATTCTTGATCCGGTGGTATTGTTGGATGAAGTGGCCCAGACCGACATTACGCTTACGCGAGACTGGTTCTACCGACGTGCTTCGCACACAGGTGGCTGGTGGGTGTTAGTTTCTCCAACTTTAGTTGAATCGGATTCAATGAATAGGGTTCTTTCTGAAGATCAAAAAGCAATCACTATACCACGTTGTGGTTTTTGATGCGTAGGTAAGAACGGTTCTTGCTCAGCCCGTAGCAGCCACATAAAACTTGCAACAACAAAGTAGAGGGCGGCTAACTTGTTTTTGCAGGGCATGTTGTGATGTGATATGGTCAAGACATGATGCTAAATTTTATTGTATGAGATGATCATGTTTTGTAACACAGTTATCGGCAACTCGCAGGAGCCATATGGTTGTCGCTTTATTGTATGAAATGCAATCGCCATGTAATTGCTTTACTTTATCACTAAGCGGTAGCGATAGTCATAGAAGCAATAGTTGGCGAGACGACAACGATGCTTCGATGGAGATCAAGGTGTCAAGCCGGTGACGATGGTGATCATGACAGTTCTTTGGAGATGAAGATCAAAGGCACAAGATGATGATGGCCATATCATATCACTTATATTGATTACATGTGATGTTTATCCTTTATGCATCTTATTGTGCTTAGTTCGGCGGTAGCATTATAAGATGACCTCTTACTAAATTTCAAGGTATAAGTGTTCTCCCTGAGTATGCACCGTTGCTACAGTTCATCGTGCCAAGACACCACGTGATGATCGGGAGTGATAAGCTCTATGTTCACATACAACGGGTGCAAGCCAGTTTGGCACACGTAGAATACTCGGGTTAAACTTGACGAGCCTAGCATATGCAGATATGGCCTCGGAACACTGAGACCGAAAGGTCGAGCGTGAATCATATAGTAGATATGATCAACGTAGTGATGTTCACCATTGAAAACTACTCCATCTCACGTGATGATCGGACATGGTTTAGTTGATATGGATCACGTGATCACTTAGATGATTAGAGAGATGTCTATCTAAGTAGGAGTCTTAAGTAATTTGATTAACTGAACTTTAATTTATCATGAACTTAGTACATGATAGTATTTTGCATGTCTTTGTTGTTGTAGATAGATGGCCCATGTTGTTGTTCCATTGAATTTTAATGTGTTCCTAGAGAAAGCTAAGTTGAAAGATGATGGTAGCAACTACACGTACTGGGTCAGTAACTTGAGGATTATCCTCATTGCTGCACAAAAGAATTATGTCCTGGGAGCACCGCTAGGTGACAAATCCACTGCAGGAGCAACGCCAGATGTTGTGAACACCTGGCAGAGCAAAGCTGATGACTACTCGATAGTTTAGTGTGCCATGCTTTACGACTTAGAACCGGGACTTCAACGATGTTTTGAACGGCATGGAGCATATGAGATGTTCTAGGAGTTGAAGTTAATATTTCAAGCAAATTCCTGGATTGAGAGATATGAAGTCTCCAATAAGTTCTACAGCTGCAAAATGGAGGAGAATAGTTCTGTCAGTGAACATATACTCAGAATGTCTGGGTAGCACAACCACTTGACTCAGCTGGGAGTTAATCTTCCTGATGATAGTGTCATTGACAGAGTTCTTCAATCACTGCCACCAAGCTACAAGAGTTTTGTGATGAACTATAATATGCAAGGGATGGATAAGACGATTCCTAAGCTCTTCGCAATGCTAAAAGTTGCGGAGGTAGAAATCAAGAAGAAGCATCAAGTGTTGATGGTCAACAAGACCACCGGTTTCAAGAAAAAGGGTAAAGGGAAGAAGGGGAACTTCAAGAAGAACAGCAAGCCAGTTGCTTCTCAAGTGAAGAAACCCAAGTCTGGACCTAAACCTGAGGCTGAGTGCTTCTACTGCAAAGGGACTGGTCACTGGAAGCGGAACTGCCCCAAGTATTTGGCGGAAAAGAAGGATGGCAAAGTGAAAGGTATATTTGATATACATGTTATTGATGTGTGCCTTATTAATGCTCGCAGTAGTGCCTGAGTATTTGATACTGGTTCTGTTGCTAATATTTGCAACTCGAAACAGGGGCTACGGATTAAGCGAAGGTTGGCTAAGGACGAGGTGACGATGCGCGTTGGAAATGGTTCCAAAGTCGATGTGATCGCCACCAGCACGCTACCTCTACATCTGCCTTCTGGATTTGTTTTAGACCTAAATAATCGTTATTTGGTGCCAGCGTTGAGCATGAACCTTATATCTGGATCTTGTTTGATGCGAGATGATTATTCATTTAAATCAGAGAATAATGGTTGTTCTATGTATATGAGTGATATCTTTTATGGTCATGCACCCTTGATGAGTGGTCTATTTTTACTAAATCTTGATAGTAGTGATACACATGTTCATAGTATTGAAGCCAAAATATGCAGAGTTGATAATGATAGTGCAACTTATTTGTGGCACTGCCGTTTGGGTCATATTGGTGTAAAGCGCATGAAGAAACTCCATTCTGATGGACTTCTGGAATCACTTGATTATGAATCACTTGGTACTTGCGAACCATGCATCATGGGCAAGATGACTAAAACTCCATTCTCCGGAACAATGGAGCGAGCAACAGAGTTATTGGAAATCATACATACTGATGTATGTTGTCCAATGAACATTGAGGCTCCCGACGGATATCGTTATTTTCTCACCTTCACAGATGATTTGAGCAGATATGAGTATATCTACTTAATGAAACATAAGTCTGAAACATTTGAAAAGTTCAAAGAATTTCAGAGTGAAGTGGAAAGTCATTGTAACAAGAAAATAAAGTTTCTACGATTTGATAGTGGAGGAGAATATTTGAGTTATGAGTTTGGACTTCATTTTAAACAATGCGGAATAGTTTTGCAACTCACGCCACCCGGAACACCACAACGTAATGGTGTGTCTGAACGTCGTAATCGTACTTTACTAGATATGGTGCGATCTATGATGTCTCTTACTGATTTACCGCTACCGTTTTGGGGTTATGCTTTAGAGACGGCTGCATTAACGTTAAATAGGGAACCATCTAAATCCGTTGAGACGACACCTTATGAATTGTGGTTTCGCAAGAAACCCAAGTTGTCGTTTCTTAAAGTTTGGGGCTGCGATGCTTATGTGAAGAAGCTTCAACCTGATAAGCTTGAACCCAAATCAGAGAAATGTGTCTTCATAGGATACCCAAAGGAGACTGTTGGGTACACCTTCTGATGTAGGGTGGAACCCTAGTTGGTCAATCTTTCATGAAAGGAGCGGATCCCGCGTGGAACACGAAGAACACGAGGAGAAATCACGGGGGGAAACATGAGAGAATCACTCAAATCAACAAGAAACAATCACACATGTGCTAGATCCTCGGAACACAAAGAGATACACGATCCAAAGTCAACAAGGGACAATATATAGGGTAACCGGTTCTTCTCTGTGAGGAGGTCTTGATGGAGGCCACCCATGAGAGGGTCTTGAATCCAAGGTGGATCTTCTCCGTAGAGGCGCGCGGTCTCTCTCGTGGAGTAGATCCGTATGGATGAGCAAAGCTCTATCTCTAATGAGCTACTACTTTGCTAACCCTAACTAGGTGGAGGTGGAGGAGTATATATAGTCTAAGCCACGAAGGGGTAAGCGGGAGAGGGATACAAGGCCAAAGGCCTGCAGCTGCGCACAGGCAGGTACCGAACGTCCGGTGGGGGTTGGACGTCCGATGGCTCAGGACGGTCCGGATGTCGGGAAGTCTTCGGACTTCTGCTAATATCGTTCTGTGGAGGTGGCACCGGTCGTCCGGGCGCTGAAGGGTGTCGGACGTCCGGTGGCTAGCGGTCGTTCGGTCGCTGTACAGTTGGGGCTAGGCCATCTGGCTTGTGCAACTTCCAGGCATCGGACGTATGGTCCAGACCGGTCGTCTGGTGGCTGTAGTCTACGGGCAACTCCTTCTCTTGTTCCTCGTGCTTGGTGTCCTCGTCGTCTTGTCCATGGTCTTCCCCTTGGTTCATGGTCATGCATAGCACATATGTTCGAGGTAGTAGCCATGTCTCACGTGAGGAAAGTGATGGTTCGGAGAGGAGCGAGCTCACCTTGTGTCCAATGGTGTATAGTCAAGGTCTCATCTTATGTATCCTTGGGTCATGGGGAGTGGTCGAAGTGGACATGGGGATGATCGTAGGATGCTCTGCATCATCTCCCCCCTTGGGAAAGATCCGACCTCAGATCGTGATCCTTATCACCATGGAAACAGTTGTCGTGGACGGACTTGTAGTTGGAAGTAGTTGAAGACATGGCGCAATCCAAGTACTCCAAGGTGTCTCCGGAGGGATAGACATGCAAAAAGAGCAAACACAAGCGACAGTCGGAAATACAATGGTTAGCGCACACAAAGTGTCCATCAAGTAAGTACGAGTCCGTTCGGCAAGATTGTTCGTGGCAAAGCACATGAAGCTTATCAAGATGATATAGAATGATATGCAAAGCATTCATGGGAGCAAAAGCATTTGTTGTATGCACAAAGGTGTTGTGAATGTGATCAATGCAACCATTGTGCAAAATGATGTCATAATGTGATGGTGTATCAAAAGCATGAACATGGTAATTGGTGCTCAATGTAATTATGTTGTCATCAATTGATGGTGGGAAATATGATCATGATGTATGAATAAGCCATCAAAGAAGATCACAACAAATTTGCTAAGGAAATGCACAAGCTCATATATCATGGATGACATGGGAATACAAGATGCAACAAGGCAATCATAATGTGAGTCAATCCATGCATAAGATGCAAACTTGTCATGTGTATGATATGTCCATCGAGCATGACATGTGTGAGCACAATCAACAAATATGGAGGTGTTGGTGTACCAATGCTCGATGTCGTGGCATGAATGAAGGTTCGAAGGTGCATCCAATAAGTTCGAGCGCTCCTCAATGTGAAGGTCCATAGAGCCAATCTCCAATGTCGCTCCGCCGTTCGTGAGATGTATCATGTAGACAACAATGAAAGAGTGACCCATCCAATATGCGTATTTGAGGATGGCTCAAAGGGAAGGAGTTCACCTTTATGAGAATGTCAAAAATGTTGGTGTCGCGCATCGTGTATGCCTTCACATGACCAAGTTGTCTCATGATGGTACCACCTTGTGAATCCTTCAAAATGAAAGAATAAGACAAACACTCGGAAAAACAAATGAGGTTAGCGGAAGTGCAAAACCTATCATTCGTGTGGTAAGATACCCAAAAAGTGTATGCATCATGCTCATCATAAGAAAGGACAAGGGAGCATTTCATAGTATGGAGTCATATGATGCGAGAATAACCAAATACAATAGGCTCAACCAAACAAGCATGCATCACAAGTAACATGTCCAAGTCTCCAAGAGCAATAAGCATAGATGCAACAATTGTAGGCAAGCGACAATGAACAAGATATATCATGTGAGAGGCATGAACATATATGTCATCAACCCAAGAAAGAGAGTAAGAATGGGACATGGGTGATGCGACAAAGAAAGCAATCATAGTGATCAAGTCAAGCAAGCTAGTAGTGCAAAGATGCAACATACTAGAAGGGATCATGGAAATCATGTCATGTGTGCAAATAGTGGTCATGAATAATGCACAAGACATATCACAAGCATGAAGGCAAGATATGAGCAAAATATCGTCAATGTATTGGTGAGAGGCCATATGTAAATAGCAATGGGACATCATGACTCTCCCAACACAACAAGCATCAATAGCATGAGGCACATGGTAAACATGGCAATAGCAACAAGGATCTCCACAAGGGATGCAAATACACATATGAGTAGTAAAATGGTGAATCATGGGTAGATGCAAGCAAGGGTCACAATTGCATGGCAAGGACATAGAAATAGGCATAACATGCAAAGTGAACATGGTACGATGGGCATAAATGGACAAGTAGTATATAGCCCATAGTCGTGTGAGAACCAAGTATAAGAGATGCACGTAGTCCTTGCGCAAAAGGAACGGTGGTAAGGATAGTCCATGGGATCCCAAATCATCGTTGCTCTCAAGAGCTCATTTTGTCAACTCTTGGGATTGAGAGGTTGACGAGTATACGTGAGTACCTACACAAAACAAAGACAAAGGGAAAATTGTGTGTGCATGGTATATGTACACATCATCCATCATGATGCGCACGTGCAAGTGTTGGTTAGCACAAAATAGCCAATGCTCAAATAAATGAGATGCGTGATATAAAAACATATCATCCATCATGATAGGTTTGTTGTTATGTATAGCATAATGGAGACTCAAATTGTGTAATGCATCACAAGAAATATGTAGAGCATTGTTATTCATGGAATGCATACGGTGCAAGCAATTATGAGAATCATGCAAAGTATGGAATGCATCAAAATCTCCTAATGTATGAGGAAACTATGGGGGTCTCCTCATGAGAATTAATGGAAACATCACATGGAGAATATTGACAACATCCAAAACAAAGCATATTTGGTTCTATGTGATCATGGCATGGCATAGTAGATGAATTGCGCAAATCATGTAAAGGAAGCATGGCAATATCATCACATGAAAAAAAAGGCAATGACCATCATCTCATCATCTATGTCGTAAGTGCAAATGGGATTTATGTTAGTGGGGCATGCATTGCTACTATGTTGAGATTGAAATGATGCATTATGGGAGATCTCACTCATAGCATATGACAACTTTAATGGATTGTCAAACATGAAGTGACCAATAGAATTTTCACATGATATCCTATGGAGCATAGCATCACAACTAGGCAAGTCAACATGCTCGTCATCATATTCATCATAAATGGGTGGCACATCGAAACATGACATAGTATGCGATGAATCCATAAGGTGATCATCATCATGCAAGCAATCATTTGCAAGATAGTCCACTAGTGGGACAAGAGAAGCACCATCACCTATGTTACCTTTAGAGCATCACTCACGTTTTGTAGGTGAGGTGTCGAAGACCAAGTCGTGTTCATCTTCATCTTGATGGAACCATGTGGGGTGTGCATCATCATCCACCATGGCCATCGTCGTCTCCATTGGAGGTATGAACTCATCGAGGGTAGGCATGTCGTCATGTAGGACACCTAGCTCCAAAGAAGAAAACACACTCGGAGTAGAGGGTAAGTCGTTAGAAATCATAGTGGCCTCACATGCCGTGTCAACTACCTCACTCACAAAGTGTTGTAGCTCACTCACTCCCGGTATGATGCTCTCACTCATATGGTTGGTGGAGTCACTCAAATGGCTCTCAACCTCACATAGGATGTGTGGCATGCTCTCATGTGTGGGGCTAGTGGTGGTCACACTCATCCTCTCATAGGAAATGCTTTCAATGTCGCGTATGGTGGAGTCACTCATGTGTAACATCCCAAATTTTCAATTTGGAATGTTATACATTAGATCATCATTGCATATCATATTTTTTGCATTTTGGTTGATCCTAGAAAATTCTACGCAACTCAAGGACCCATGGAGAGAGTTGGGGATTTCGTTATTTTCATATTTGAGTTTTCTCAAATTTTGAGAATAGGATCATTTGATTTTATTTATTTTATCATCAATTATTTCTATTACAAAAATATGAGAGAGGGAATAAAATGACTTTCCCAAAATAGAGAAATATTGAGGATTTAATAATAAAATCAAACAAGATTTTATTTCGGAGTTTTTCGGTGTTTTATTTGAATTTAGGAAAAATGTGCGTTTTTCAAAATTGCATTTAGGCCCCAAATAAATGTTCACTTTGTCGGGCTTGATTTTAGAAGCCCGGGAAAATTTATTTCGGGATTTTTGGAGTCCGTTTAGTATTTATTTTTATTTTTTTCCGAGTGGAAATAAACTAAAAAAAACGAACCGACCTAACGGGCCGTGTCCGACTAGGACTCTCGCCCGACTAGGCTTTATAAACCGAGGCCCAGCCCCGGGGAACCCTAGCCGCCCCAGCCCCCAACCCTAGCCGCCGCCCGGTCCCGCCGCCGCTCGCGCCGCCGCCGCTGCTGCCCGCCGCCCGCG